>NC_090885.1:18244101-18259101 GCF_036669925.1 Montipora capricornis | reverse complement strand
AGAAAACACATCCACGCTTGCAAGGCAAAGCGACAATGCTGTACTTTTCGTGTTTTGACTTTTCTCTATGCCTTGCAAAAAGAAGGGGCTCCTTGAGAAGGATAAGAGAAAAAAATAAACTATTACGTCCACCTTCTTTTACCATGATGGGAAACCAGTGTGGATTACCAAAAACAAATGGATAAACAAATAAATACAACTTCGTGGCCCAGGTCTGCGTCTTACCATTTAAATGTGCTTGAAGGCAGCCCAGCGTATCTGTGAACAGGTTCACCATGTCTGATGCTTGTGTAACTTCGCTCTCATTCCATGGTGCCACGGGATCATTGCTGCTTAAAGAAGGCAGATCATGCAAAACATTACGTACTTAAGGAAAGGACACTAGTATTTATACACGAGCAACATGGACTGGAAAGAGGATTTAACCTACTGACCGAATATAAAGACACACGACTGTGTGGATACAGAAGACTGCAGGTCAGAACCACACGCATAGGCAGCTCATCCATTAAAAATTATCTAAAAAACTGTAGCTAAGGACGAGCACCACTGATCGTGAAGGCGAAAATCCAGAACCAAGTTGTGGAAAAGAAAGCAGATCAGAACCCCTAACTCCCAAAGTAGCTTTGAAGAAATGCCTTTTTTAGCACGAAAAATACGTATACATTATACAGGCTTTGGTGCCCGAGCAAATGGTAACCTGGACGGATTCAAAGTCGCAACTATGAATTGTATATACAGGCATATCCGAGGGGTGCGTCTATAATTTCCCATACAAAGGATTCGGCCGGCTACTTCTTTTAGGCCTTGAAGGTATGGCAAATATTTCCACAGTTTTTTCAATGCTGCATTGTCTTTGATTCAGAAACTCTAGCAATAGAGCGGTTTTCAATTGAGTGTCGAAAGTAATTAGCTAATTACTTTGGTTTTGCATTACTTCACTCAGTGATTGGTTCAAAGTTCTCGCGCCACTTTTTCAACCAATCAGAAGTGAAACCAAAACCAATCGTAGCTCGCGCGTGCAAATTTTCCCGCGCTTTGTGTCGGCTACGTGTAATTACTTCGAGTTTTGATTGGTTTACTGGATTGCCTCGGTCCTTTTTGATTGGCCAAAGTAACTACTTTGGTTTTGGTTTTACGACACTCATTTGAAAACCGCTCTATACAAAGCAAATAAGTCTTACCCTGGAATAGGAGAGTCCTGGGCACAAATCCACGGTTCAAAAACGCGACAGATCAGCGTCCAAAGTTCCGTCAACACTATTCACAAGAACGGCAATTGTTAAACTTGGTATTAAACTAGATATTTTGAAGCTTCCCTTCCAGCCTAAACGCCAACTACCAAAACGAAGGGTCAACCACCCCGCAAATGGCTTGACTGTTAGCTTCACTTTTTGGTTTTGTGGTGAGCTGTTCATGCTGATCCAGCCAGGTCGACCGCATACTGTCAGAGAAAAACCTCACCCAACGGGAACACTTTATGCCCTACTCTTCGCGGACAGTGTGTGGACAGACTCCCGTAGACTCCCACAGTCATCATCATCATCATCATTTATTGATTCTTACACAATTACAGATAATACAGTGAAAATTGTTCGGGTTATCTCAATTGCTTTTGTTCACATAAGGAATCAATTTAGAAGGACACTTCAGTAATATTGCTCATAAAGTCAAGTAATGTGGAAGTTGAAGAGAGGGGTAATGGCACACCTCGTGACCTTTAACATACACAACACGCATTATCCTGGATCAACAAAAACATCGAGACACTTCATAAAATTTATTTACTTTAATTAAAGCAAAACTTCTCGTACATGACAGAGATATACTAGTGTTAACTTGACGGTTTCGTTGCGCCAGAAAACAACAGCTCTCAGCTGCAATGTTCGTTGAAATATCTATGGCGCTTAATTTACTTCGCCACCGACTTCAGAGATACAATCGTCTTCCAAAATCATTGTGTAGTTTCGGTCCATTTTTTTCCTCCATGAGGTGGGTTTTCTTTATGTCAAGATTATTTTCCTGTAGCGATCATATATTATTAATTTTTTTGCAGAACGTGAATGTCGGCCTGACTGACGTTTGCCATTTGCCGTTTCCACTAAATCTTTCAATTATGTTGTTAACACCCCTTTCTCCCAAGAGTGACCGGCATGTACATTCTCCTTACAATTTTCAATGAAATTCCAGTCAGATAGGTACTGAGAAGGAAGATAATTATCACCTCAAGAGGTGTGATCTTGATATGAAACCAAATTCTCATGACTACCCAATAACGAAATCTACGGTACTAGTTAGGAGAATGAAAGTTTTGATCTTAGGAAAGAAAGGGTTAAGTACATGGTCAGCCGGTGGTTAGTCGACGCGGCCCTTTCTCACTGTCTCTTACATTCAATATTTGGGAGATGTTCTCCATTCGGTTCAGTGCGGCGCTAGGGAATAGATCTGGGTGCATAGCAAATGAACCTTACCTGCATCCAACCCTTGGCCCCTGTTGGAGAACACCACGGCAGCTTTTCTTACAACGATTTGCTGACACATGAAACCGAGGAGAAACGACAGTTGCTTGATGTAAGGCCTCCACATGGTGTAGAGGCCACCCGTCACATGACCTCCCAGCTCGGCCCGCTGACTGCTAAAGTACCTCGTAAGCCAATCGAGGGTTTCCAGTACCTGTTGAGTTTAAAAGTTACACACTTCGTCAGATCGGGTTTCGTGGATGACTGATATAGCGTTGGGTTGGTGAGCAGTAAAGCAATAAAATTTGATGTCAACAAAGTTTAGGGAAAAAATAACAATCGTAAAGAAACCTTGTGCCGAGCAGAGCCGTTCGTCCGAAGCATTCGGATTCACTTGAGCAAAGGGCCAAACGCTCAAGGCACTAGCTCTTCAATCTGTTTAAACTTAGGGCCTCCAAAGTCACTCCCGATTACATAAGCATTCAATTAAGGTACCTGCTCATCTCCTAAGACTTCTTTGGAGCTGTTTTGTTGTTCATTTTCGGTAGCAGGAACACAACCGATGCAGGACAGAAACGTGTTCCACACATCGAGACAAAGCGACCTTTTACTTGAACCTAAAGATGAAAGAAAACACAAGCAAAAGAAAGGAATTACGGACCAAGAATCATGAATTGCGGTAACGAGTCAGAAAAGTTCGCTTCACGGTCTTTTAGCGAATTAAGACGCGAAACTTTGACACGGTAACAGTTTTTTTAATAAACGGCGGTATTTTTTAAAGCTGTCCTTTAAAACCTAAGAGTTTTTTTGAAGCTGCTGTCCTATCGAGGCCGGGCGTCTTTTGGATAACGTGCAATTTTCTATCTTTTTTCGCGATAATTTATCGTTGCCCATCCTCCAAAACTTAGAAACTTTTCCTAAGTCCTCCACCTTTTCTAATTCCATGGAGAGGTCAATAAACCTCACTCACTCGTACAGTTTGTTTTGCCAGTACAGATCATGTGAGTATTTAACAATTATTCGCCGAAGGCGAAGTGATTATCGGTGATTATTAAATTCTCAACCTGGGATAATGCAATTCTCGTGCTCTGATTGGTTCACTCAATCTCGGTTATCAGCTCATATACCTTGGTTTGACCTTATATGGTAAATGATTGATCTAAGTGTTGCCAAGCTAAAAGTTTTTTCGCCGGAAAGCGAAATTTCTCTCTGAAGAAAGGACAGCTGGGTTAAATTCCGACGTTTAGAAGTACGCGAAAAGGTAAGAAATGTTTTTGTGAGGAGCCTGCGTCTGTCTGACCACAAGTTATTACTCGTCATCGCATAGGTTCTCATCAAGTTTTTTTGATTACGCTCGTATTTACTCGTATTTTTCGCTAATATTGCGTACTTTCTAAACTTTTGGAGTTTAAACGAATTTAATAAAACAATTATTCCATTCGCGCTACTTGGATATGAGAGTGGTTATAGCCAACTCGGCGCTACGCGCCTCGTTGGCTATTTACCATCTCATATCCAACGCGCGCTCATGGAATAATTGTTAAATATTCACCGAGACGAAGTGGTGGTGAATATTCACCGATAATCACTGAGCCTGAGGCGAATAATTGTCTAGTATAAATACACAGGTGGTTATTTCAAAAAGAGAAAAAAAAAACATCTCAACACGAAATCATCTTCACTTACAGTGGCAAAACGACTACTGGCAGCCATTTTGTCCGTCGAGGTGATTATCGCCTGATAATCCGAGATAGCGAGCCAATTAGAGCGCGCGCTTTTGTATAATCACCTGTGTATTTATACTAAACTCAGGATATTTGAACCCTTGTCTTGTTCATTAAAAAGAGTGCGAGCAAGCACGAATATGACAACACGTAAAAAGGAAATAATCACTCGAACACTGTCACATGATCTTCACTGGGAAAACAAAATGCCGGTATAAGCGAATAACTACTACTATGGCCGAGCAAGAGCACACCTCGAAACAAGCGAATAAGGTCTATTGAGAAAGGCGTACAATTTCGGTAAGAATCTAGCCAGAATCTTCTCTCTGTACAGTGTAGCATCAAAACTTTATAGAGTCAACGGACAGTTTTGTTTGAATTTGGGCGCCCCACATATTATAATCACCAAACCAACAGTGACATGCCATGCAGAACATGCCCTATTGCACGGTGGTATTTTTTAACGGGAGTCCAATAAATGTTTGTGAGGGGAAAAAACAGGAGCCCTCAGAAAAAAAAAACCTTGGAGCGCGGTTTTCATCCCTGCTTCACCCAGTCTCCTAATCAGACTCGTCCTCAGTCCCCCGTTTCAGTTCATTGGTGGCCTCAACTCAACCCATTCTCTACCTTGAATTAACGAATTTTTTAATTCGTAATTTACTCTGAATTTATAATTATCGTTAATTTAGAAGACTGAAATCTTGATATGGATTATGGGAAATGGTCATATATTTTTTAAAAGACAACCCAAATGTATGGACAAAGGACTCGAACCTGGGAATGTTCATTAACCCGTCATCTAACCACTTGGGCACAAGACCGGTAGCTGCTTCGGGACATTATTTGATAATGAGGGGAAAAAACAGGGGACACCATTTGATAATGCTCGGCAACAAGAAATATTAAGCACTGCAAAAGGTCGGTTTCCAAGCTTCACAACAAAGCTAAACATTTTAAATCAAAGCTTAGGCCTAAATCATTAATCTAGCGTAGGCATAATTATTTTTCAGCAGCGACATTCTATGGGAGACTAAAATAAATGTTTTTTGAGGGTGCAGTGTCGTGATCTTCAGTGGCGAAGCGGAAAGAAGCAATTCCTATTGAGTAGAAACTCCGGGTTCAAATCCAATCCACGTATACAATTTTTTATTTCCTTATTTTCTCGGCTACCACAAGTCCTGGGACACAGTGTCCCAAGTTAACGATAATAGTAAATTGAAAGCAAATTACGAATTAACGATAATCGTCAATTTAGAGAAGAGATCATGCTGCTCATCTCGAGGATTTAAACCCAGACCAGATCGCTGGGAGGCCACCGCTCTCACCAAAACTTATCTCCTCTTACCTTCGCAAAGTAGTCGCAGTGTATCGCTGTACTGTTCAGGAAAATTGTACTCAAGCATTTTGGACAAGTGTCTTAAATATACCTTGAAAAATAAAAAAGAAATCAACTTGTAAGCAAATACAATGTGTAACTAAATCTTTGATGAAGTTTCTGGAGATCTCATCGCAGATTTGGTCGAAGCTAAAACACTTTCAAAATTGTGGTCCTGAAAGACGTTGGGCTTAAATAAAGTATAAACTAGCAGAGTGTAATTTGAAGGGCTTTGTATTATACCGTGTAATTGTGTTGAAATACAAGTGCAACAGTGATAACGTTTAAAAAAAAGTCTCTCTCCGTTGCACAAATAAAGTATTCCTGCGTGGGAATGGTCTAGACATTTTCTTAATACTATGCATAATTCAATATTTCGTGTTGGTCGCTGTCCATTTGAATTTATAGATAAGTCCAAAATGTAATTTTACGATGGTAACGGATATAAATGCGTGATATCAATAAACTATCTTGTAAACAATACTTATTTATACAAACTTATAGTATGAAGATAGTTAAATATAATTACCGCGTGACATATACTCAATTGACTTCTTTAGCTTGTAGGTTTTGTTTTCCATTTCAGACCACGTGATGTTACTTTTGAGAACAGTTTCTTTCAAATGTCGTCTTATGCACGTGCTTATGTACGAATAACTTATAAAAAAACAAGGAAAATTCCGTTGAGAATATCACGTGGTCTAAAATGGGAAAACAAAATGTACAAGCTAAACAGGTATATTAAGAAAAAAATACATACATCCACAATGCAAGTACTGAAATGAGTTCGACTGAAGATAGAACCGCACAGGTAATGGCAGCGTATTGAGAACCGTCCGTCCGAAGAATGCGCATTTAAAGAGAAACTTTCAAACCTCATTTGATAGAGACGGCAACGACCGATTTGGATTTAAGGTCCATTCAGAAATACTGATTATTCCTTGGAAGAACGTCATTTCCCCCAAGGCTTAAGTTTTATTCCATAAAATTTAAACTCACCTCCAGAATTGGCCTTTTATCATCAGCGGGTTCATGACCAACGATGTTCAATGCCTCAAAGACAGCAGAAGTCAGCGAGGATCGATCGATGAGATTGCTGCTTTGTGAAGACAGCCACGTACTCACGTCAAACTACGAAAGTAGGAGAGATGAACATTTTCAAATTCGCGATAAGAGCAATCCCCAGCTATTATGTCAGTCAAAACGTTCCCTGGATAAACAGTCGCGTTGATAAAAATTATCCCACTAATGAAAAGGACGAATTGACCTCCATTGAGTCGTTTCCTAATTTAAACATGCATACTAAGTTTTGAGTTGGCAACCCAATCAAGCTTTATCCCAAGAGTTGTTGTTCCCATGAGAGGTAGGGTAAGGAAATGACTGTCATTTAGCATGCGCACCAAAAAATGACAATCCTGGCAATAAAAGGAGTACACTCGTTGTTCTAAGTAATTATGATTTGCAGTAACTTTCCGACATAAATTTGCAAAGCATTGTGCAAACTGCACATCCAAGGACGCTAAACAACATGGTTAAGCGCCCAATAGAGAATTCTACCTTTAATGGTTAGAAAGCTGATAATATCGCGTATTATACGAAGAATATCATCATCACCATCATCATTGTAGTCGTCATCATCGTCAGGGCGTCGTCATCATCTTCGACCTCGTTATCGTCATCATCATCATCATTGTCATCATCTTCGACCTCGTTATCATCTTCAACATCATCATCGTCGTCATCATCATCATCATCATCATCATCATCATCGTCGTCATCGTCCTCGCCATCGTCCTCGTCATCATCATCAGTCATCATCATCATCATCATCATCATCATCATCATCATCGTCATCGTCCTCGTCCTCGTCCTTGTCCTCGTCATCGTCCTCGTCATCGTCATCGTCATCATCATCATCACTGTAACTTTGACGATGAACAACCACACTCCCTTTATCTTTTATCTGTTCAACACACGTCGAACCATGAGTGTCCGGAAATCCTCCGGAACAACAAACAGCCTAAGATTTATCATTGCGTTTAAGTTAAACGGCAAACGCAGGGGAAACGGCAGGTTGCTGCTTGACACAAAAACGTGAAAATTATTTTTTTCCAACTTGCCTCGCTCCTTGGAGAAATTGCTCAATATCTGGGGCTAACAGACAAGAAATGTGTTGAAATCAAGAAAGTTTCTTCCATTTCTGCAAAAAAGCAAAATTCAGTCCGACGTTTGCCGTTCACCGTAAACGTGATACTAAATCTCTCTAGTTGCTTTCATGACGACAGAAATCTTAAACAAATTAGACTAAACTCACGGAGATGAACACCATCTGGCTTCACTGACCTTGGTAAGCAGTGAGAACACAAGAGCACCATCAGCACTTTCCAGGATCCTGCGATACATTGCTGTAAATGAGTCTGGGTTGTCATTGGGACTGAAAAATGGTACCGATAACATGGACACTGAAGAATGCTCCAAGATGGCGGACAAGAGCTGTTCAGTTTGGCTGGGGTTGTTCATGATAAAAGTCTGAAAAGGAAGTAATCATGAGAAAATATAACTCACCAACAATGAATTTTCAGGATGATTCACATAACAAGGGGTTCTCAACTGTGATGCGTCTGCTGTTAGCAAGCGCAACATATAATTTCGCGCCTCTCGTCACCAGACCCTCAAACCGAGGCGAGAAGCAATAAGGACTTAAACCCCGAAGTGAGGCCGTCCCATGCACTACATTGGAAGCACCTGATCACAAATTATGTGATTTGTTGGTGCAATATGCAACGTGTGCTCATAAGGAGCGCTGTTTTTGGCTTGAACAGAGTGTCTCATAGCAGCACAAAGCAACGAGAGCAGGTCAGCACCAGTTATCTTCCAACAGTTTAACAGGCGCGCGCACTATGGCAAAACCGAAGATGATCGTGTGATGAGAGAACTTAGCAAGGAATAGAGGCCCTCGCCTGCCAAGTACCGAGCGATTCATGCTGAGTGCTTCCTAGTAGGATTTTCTTCACGAATGATCACCGCGGTCATAAAACAACTTAAGTAGTTGTTTTTAAAGAAGCCTGATAGAAATCCAGGCTTTCAGAAGACACCAACCTATGACCGTGCGATTTTCCTGAAACTGCTATAACAAACTATCTGGGAGCTGGTTCGTTCTATATCCAGAAAGAGGTGAACGTATGTACTTGAGAAAATACATGAAATGACATATTGCAACTGCTACTATCATGTAATTTGTAACTGACGGTTAACGGGGTCCCTGGGATCAGCTGCTTGTGCCCACAGCTTCGCTACTCTCAACAAACAAAGAATACAGTCGCAGATCACTGCTACCGTGCAACTAACCTTTCCAATTATCTCAACACAGGAAGTAAAAAACTGCACAGTTGGTTGGTAATTCATAACGTTTTCATCCATTGCTCCACAAACTTGGTAAAACAAGGCCGTGCCAATATCGGTAATGATTTCTGAAAGAAGGAGAAGAAGAAGAAAAGACTCCTAGTTAGCAGCAACCATATGCCACTGCAAAACAATATATCCAGCACACGACACAACGCAAAATTGCGACAGTGCAAAAGTTGTGAAGAGTACGAGGATTGAAACAGCAAGGAGGTGGCACGTTTCCTTGCACACCTCCCGTCGTCATCCTGCACCCTTAGGAATTCTTGATCAACAGCTAAATTTTGTAAATTTGAATTTGACAAAAAAAATTTCACGCAAGCACATACTGCCGTTCCTTAAGCCCGTCAATATGAAGGCAATATCTTCTTCAACCATGCCTCCCAAGTACCAACCCACAAGCAGCTCAAACACACCCAACCGAGTGTTTAATAAGATCTACCTGTTGTTTTTCTCTCTGAGGATGCCTTTGCTTTATTTACCAACGAACTGAAAGAGAAATCCAATCATTCTCATCAAAACAAGTTTTACAGTTTTCACAACGCATTGAGTACCGACAACAACGTTGTATATTCTCACTTTAAGTCAGTTATCGAAAATGGATGTAGAGAAAAGGATCTCTAGGAAGTTCTCAAACTCATTCATAATTCATATTGTTATTGGCCTATCAGAAGACCCTATTATGATCACAGTGAAAAACGAGTTGAAAACTACACGTGTTTGGAAACGATTTCAAACTCGTGTATAATTTTGTTCTTGATTTACAAATTTATAAAGCAGAACCAGAACATGAAGATTAACGACTGTGTTATAATCACACGTTTAAAAATACATACTTTAAACCAAGCTTAGGGCGGGTTCGATTGACCCTATTCCGGAATAAGAATACGTGGAGTGATGATTAAAACGGTACGTTTGGCGCGTTTCGAAGCAACAAGGACAACAAAAATATGTTTAAAATAGCATTTTAGCGGATGTTTGACAATTTCTATGTGAATCACCGTAAAAACGAAGGATTTCTACCTTAAATTCCATGCATTCTTATTCCGGAATACGGTCAATCGAACGCACCCTTAGTTACCACTGGCGTTCAATGTCACGGTACAGTTATGTAAGTCCCCTAAACACAGAGGACTACTCTTTTGGAGAAGGAATTTCAAAAACTCGTGCTTCGGGCTTCGTCAGATGTCTCAAAGTGCTACTATAACCAAAAAAATCAATGTTTCTTTTTTCTTTGGATTTCAGAACTATGTTAACTAATCACTAAAGCCATGTTCACACTCAACGTTAATTATGATCAACGGAAGTATAATTCAGGCTATCATACTCCATTCAATTTTATTCAATTATAGTTCTGTTCACATCTGCGAAAGTTCAAATACCATAGGGTAACATCGCAGTGTGATACAAAATGGCGCCGTATCGCGTAGCTGCCACGATCATCATCACCATGCTGGACGCGAGGAGAGAACCAAGGGATAGCTTCTGAGAACAGAAGATGACAAATCCAAATCTTCGCTCCATAAAGCGATTAGAAGTTTCGTCTGCTCATACCACCACGTGTTCGCCATTCTGTTCAATTACGCACTGTAATTACTTCAAACAACCCCCTTGAGGTTGTTTGAAGTAATTATAATCCAGTTATAATCAGGGAATGTAATTAGTTGATGTGAACCCATTTCATATTTAATTCGATTATAATTCGATCACAATCGAGACCTAATGTGGACACGGCTTAAGTGACCCAAGTTTTAAGCTTAAAATTAAAAAAGACCTGCCACGTGCCACGTGGAGGATGATTCGTCAATCATTCAGGGACACACACCGAGCTCTATGCTATATTTGTGTTATCAAATGCCCCTAGCGGTAATGTGTGCATAGCATATGCGTAATGTGTTATAGGATGTCTGACGTTCTTGTTTTAAAATCCCGGCACTATGACCAAAAAATCACTTCTTCTTTTTCTTTGGATTTCAAAACTAAGTTAACTAAATACTAAGTAGCCTGAGTTTTAAGCATTCATTTAAAAAAGACTCCTTTTTATTTTAAGTGGAATTTTCCTATTTAATGTTCCGCCATTACTATCGTTAAAATCTTGAAAGAGCTGGATAGAGGAGAAAATGACGTCGAAGACTCAATAGTTTAACAAAGAATGCAATGCGAGTGTACGCGCCTGAAATAATATGCAGCACGGCAGTTTCGGGCTTTTAAACTCCTGTTTTGCGTATATTGTGAGCTGCGCTTACACGCTGAAGGTTTAAGCGAGTGAGTAAATGACGTCACTTTTCCCTAGATCCAACCGTCCAATCCGTCAAAAGTTACATTAAAAGTAAACAGCCTTTGGATAAAAATCAACACTCAAAATTTTGACAATCAAGCAATCATACTTTCAAAATCTGAAGAAAACAAAGGAAGTAATTTTTTTGATCATAGTGGCACTTTAACACTCGAAAACAATAAAACCACTCGGGTTTCATGCGTTTAGAGATCTGATGAATCCCTCGAAGTGCGAACGATCGTTCAAAGACTGTGCTGACCCAAGATATATCACTCCCCGGTGGATAAGTGGATAAGTGATTTTCACCGCGCTTATCTGTTGGATCGAGATTTAACTGAACGGGAATATAATTTTGCATCCTACTCACGTGATGATGCTCTCAACATAGGCAGCGCCTTCGCACAGTTGCGCAGTGCATGGCTGCGTGAAATTCTGCACAACTTGTTCCTGTTCTCGACGATTATCAGCAACTTGCCTGATGACAACCTCATTGGAACGTTTGGCCAGAAACTAAAAGAAACGAAGAACTCAAAATAGAGTATGTACTTTAAAAACACATCGAGCAAAATGCAGCGACACCTCCGCCGTGTGATGTTCTAAAATGTCCCTTTAAAATAAAGCCCAAAGTACGCGGCTAAGGTTTTTACAATTGGAACAGAAGCAGGAGCCCATGACTAGGAGCGTACAACGTCATTGTATTTGTGGAACGGCGTTTTTACAGACCGAGTTATTTTTAGATTGATTTTCCCACGAAACCAGACCTTTCCAGCCAATCACAAACCTTGCATGAGAAGTGATTACCCATGGGATTCAGAATGGTCACTCGTGCAAGCCAAATCTTATTTAAGGACTCGTCTAAAATTAGCTTGATCTGAGAAAATGCCGCTACCTAGACCCAGTAATGCATTTGTAGGTTCCTGGTTACGGGAAAACCTGACAGGACCAAATTGCTTTTAACCACTTGCGGCCATGAATTTTTCACTGGTTAAGAGTTTACGAGACGTTTGCAGCTGAGTGGTTGAGGACCTAAACCCGTTATCGGAAGATGATCGATTCAACTTTTTTTTCAATTCCGGTCAGTTTTTCTCCCGCGGACAAAATCGTTTTAACCGGAGGAACCATAGCATTCGAAGCGAGGGGGTGGGGAAGAGGAGAAAATGTGAAGACGAAAAGTCATTAAATCATTTAATATACAAATGACGGAATAAGGATTGAGTGGAAGTACAGTAATGCTGCAGTGAAAATCAATGTTAACCTTGATGGTGAGGGTAGCTGGTCCTCTGCACGTATGCGAGTGATTGTAAATCTTACTGCGACAAGCAACCTGGACCACAACCTACAAGCAGAGAAACAGAGACACTGATATGCAAACTGGCAAGGAAATGTAATCGCAGAATTAAATACCAAAGGCTAACTCATTACCAAATAATACACTAACGACACCACCACAAGAGCGTCACCACCTTAATCATATCAACATTTCTTGGTACACAGAAATAACACAATGTGCCAATTTCCTTTTACTGCATTCCAGAACACGGTTATTAAAGAACATGAGAAATTGCCAAGCAAAAACGCCTTCAAAGTAATCACCGGACAATCACTACGGTCACAGTGTACACTCGCCGGGTAACGTACCACCAACCTCTCTTTCCCTCAGTCAGCCGAGCGTGAAGAAAGGTAGAGTCAAAGGTGAATGCTTTACAGTGCTTGTCGCTTCAAGATATGAAGCACACCTATGTTTTTTAATTCCCTCAAGTTTTACGGACTGAGCGAAAAGAGGGTCTCATCGGGCTTACATAATTTCATCATCGTGTTGTTGTGGCCGAGATGTCAGATTCTACGTTCCATGTTAATTATAAGGACAGGGAGATCTTAACCTTTTATCACGTTATCCCGGGATATAGTACCAGGGAGTGAGTCCCCGATTGACGCCTTTTAAATTAAGGGAGGGTAATGTTTTAACAACTCTCCCCTTTTTAAGCTGTTTTAGTCAGCCCCGAAAGCGAGACTGACTACAACAGATTTACGCCGGCTGGGCGAGGACAAAAGACAGCGGTGGTAGATCCCGAGCTTTCTTCGTGGTTACAAATTGGCAAACAGCAACAAAGCGTACCTGAGACATCTCATTTAAGTACATTTTAGGTAGTAACTCAATATACTCCATGTCCAATGAAACGTGACGACAAACATGACTACAGAATTTTCTGCAAATGATAAAAGAAAAAAAAAAAACAGATCACCTGATTGACTTTTTAAGGTGGACTGAGAAACGTATCATCGTTACGACGCAGATAAAGAGCAAGGTGAAACAGAAAGCGCTCCATCTTCCTTTTTCGTTCTACCCACCTTGCCTGATTGACGATCGCTTGTATCTGCGTATAAACAATATTCATCACTTTCTGCTTGTTCATGAGAGTGGCATCTGTCATGGGGGGTAGGATGGGTTCCAATCTTTTCACAGGGGGAGGAGGTAAGGGTGCAGGCTGTGTTCGCATTCTTCTGATAATCCTTGAAGCAGCTGAAATTTTTAAAAACATGCAACATGATGACATTTTGTCTGACCTGCGTGAACTACATCAACGTTCGTATTTATCTTGACACTGCATGTGACGATTGAATGGACGCGACCAGGGCACTTGGAGTGCGCATAAAATGTTAATTGAGATCAATGTTTAAGGTTGTCACCAGCAACCCTGCCCCTAATCTTGGCCTATAAAGAACGCCTCTAACTCTGACGTAAACCCTATTGCTTAAAATAGGAAGACAAAGTTTAGACATAATTTATAATCATGAGAAACTCTAATTTGTCTTCCATATAAGTTCCTCACCTGTTTCAGGGCTTCTATCGCTCCATTGTCCCGTTCCTTTTCCCTCAACGGGTCTCTTCTGTGGTCCAAAAGAATGCTTAATCCAACAGCGAACAGACTCCGTGATTTCCAAGTCAATCTTGTTCGTAAAAAGCAGATCACACCAAGGCTCCTTCACACACAAAAAAAAGTAGCGTAAAATCAAAGTATTATGTAGCCCTTTTCCACAACACGAATCGAAAAAAAAAATTCAATACCTACAAAAATGTTGTACCAAAGGAGAAAATTTTATGTGGAATTGTGGTGCGACAATTCAGTTTAGTTGCTGAAGCGAACAGTAGCGAGACAGACGAACATTTAACATTTGCTTGCACTTCAAAATACACGAGTAAATATTAGAGATCCAGCATTGCGTTTGCGTGAAACAGAAAACGCCAAACGGAAGGCTGCTACATGCTTTTCATACAAGCATGACAATTCTGTTTAGTCTACGTCTTTCGCTTCTGAGAAGTTACTTAATATCTGCAGAAAACAGGCAAGAAATGATCTAAAATCAAACGACTTTTTTTGAGTTTTGGCAAAACGTAACCTGACGTTTGTTGTTCGCCGTATACGCGATGTTAAATCTACAATAAGCGCCGAAAGGGTTGAGACACTTTCCCCTTTTAAGGAATCTTGGACAAATCCCTCCCCCAAAATCTTTTCGTCTGATCCCCTTTCCGCAAACAATGTTGTTTTCTTATCGCCAACACTTACTTTTCCGTTACCAACATTGAAGGGGAGAGGCGGGAGGAGAGGGGGGGGGGGGGGGAGTTCAAGTGGAAAATGTAACGCTAGGGTGATATTTTTTTTCCTAATTGTGGTCTTGCCAGTTCCGTGTCTCAACTACTTTTCTCCTTATCGTATCTAATATTGTGATTTCGACGGCGACTAAGTCTACATACCATTTCAG
>NC_090885.1:18204101-18234101 GCF_036669925.1 Montipora capricornis | reverse complement strand
AGGCAACAAGGGCTAATTTGTATGCGCATAAATCAGCGGCCATTTTGGAATATCGTGTATGGGGTTGAATCCTTTTACAAAAATTGAATCAAGTTGCTTCACGCATCAAGGGTGTATTACTTGCCATATTGGGGGCGGGGGGGCGCAAGCGTACTTGCAAGTTTCATTCTAACTTCCTGTGTGAGCGATTTTACAATTATTTTGTCCATTGACTTCACTTTCTTCTAGTCGTGCTCAAATTTCATTATCTGACTACTCCAAGTCATTCCGCAAGGAAAGTGTGTATCAACATTCCAAGAATAAAATTGTCATGAAAGGTGTGGTTGTTTGGGAAGAAAATTAAAAATGTAACGTCGGGCTCTCACGTCCCCTAACCAATCTCAAATTTGGTCAGTTCACTTTGTTTTCAGGACGACGCCGGCAAAGAAATGTGCCAAGATGCAAAACGCACGTACAGAGCCTTTGTTTTTGTTCAATAAGCCCATTGTCACGGTTTCGTGGCGTTCTCGTAGCCGTCATCACTGTCCTTCCGTAAGCTCCCTAATGCTTTCAACAAGGCTACAAATTCAATTTTGTCAATTTGGATAATGACATGTCTCCCAAGCATCTTTTGCTCCCAAAGGTAGGAACACAAGTTGGAGGTTTGGCTTATTTGTTAATACCAAGCAGCCGTAAACTCGGCCACTTTATTACTGATTAGGGTCTACACCTTGTAACTCTTCCCCTTGTGGCGCCTGCTGTGTGAATTGCATAACTGGGACAGGAAGGTCGCCAGGGTGGAGTCTAAGGGTTAACATCACCTCCCAGAGCCAATCATACAGCTGTTGCTCATAATTGGGCTGCATCATCCGATTGTACGATGCCGCAGCTACGAGGGTCATTTGTTTCAGGAGTCCAGTGTCCTCTTTAAACGCTTCGTGTGCGATGCCTCCCGGCATATTGGGAAGGCGTAGAGCTGACACCTCAACCAGTGATGCTGCTAATGCTCTGTGCCAACACTGGTGCAAAAACAAGCGATCGCTTTCACCAGGCTAAAGAAACAAACACAATAAAGAAACTTTAAGACTTAACTAATTAATGTATGAAAAGAATATATTAGCCTGAATATTTCAGCCTTTCCCTTCGTCAGTGTTTAGGTAACGTTCATAACTGCGATAATCTAAAAATCATGGTAAAGGCACGTGGAATCAGCCAACCAAGAAATGGACTGTGCTTCTTTTCAAACAATGAGAGATACTGTATACATGTTAAAAAAGGTTATTTCCAAATCAACTTTGGCACCTTTGGTCAATAGTGCAAAGCAAAGAAGCCCAGATTTAACTGAACATGAAGGTTTGCACCCAAAAAGATTCAAAATACACGTAAAGAATACAATATGCAACACTTATTACGGATGATGCTTTCGGTATTTCAAGGTTCAAGGCATCACTGCACACACAGTATAAAAAAATGAGAAAAATACATACTTAATTGACCACTCCCCATAAGGGCTTTTCATGTCCAATGAAACACAAACACCACAGAACAGAACAGAACATTCAACAAAAACTGTTAAGAAACCCAACTGGCCGGAGGCAAACCAGTTGGCTATTTACAAGTACGTCCGAGAGATGAACCACGGACTACCAGGAACAATTCAAGGCGTGGCCAGAACGAGTCTTGAACCTGGGAACTCTGGATCTCAAGTCAAGCGTCCTAACCTGCCTCCTTGGTGGACAACCTTGGAGATTAGGCTGATTTAGCAACAGAACGGGAACGTCAGTGGCGACGGCACGCGCAGAAAAAACACCAATGAGAATTCAGAATAGAGTAGACTCCACTCTTTTCTTCTCTATTCTTAATTCTCATTGGTAGTTTTGCTGCGCGCGACGTCGCCACTGACGTTCCCGTTCTGTTGCTAAATCAGCCTATTATTTTGCTGACAACTCATGATGGTGCGTGCAGTAACAGTTTCGTTGCGCATTCATACCTCTCCTACGTGTCCCCAGTTAAGGTTGGAAATAATGTATCTTGCTAGTTGGTGTTCAGGGGATGAGAGATCAGCCTTAAGCAACCACGACTTGATGCAGTCCATACTTTTGTAGGATGGATACCAGAGATGAACTGACAATCCACTGAACAAGTAAACACAGGCCTGGATAAATTGAAGAAATTATATATGATGCGAAAAGTTCTTGGTAACAGGAAGGATTTTCCAAAACATCTGAGAAAAGATTAGCAATTTCAAGCCAATAACCATTTCTTTGACGTGTTTCAGCAACGTCAACACACTAAGTGTCCAAAGGCTTTATGTTTTTCTTAACCAATGAGATGACTTCAAGCCCCTGGGCTGTTCCTTTAATTTCCATGGGTTTTTTTGTAACCATGGCAACATTTAAAATACTCACTTCTCAAGTGCCAAAGCGAGTTTCCTTGAATAACGACCAGAGAAAATCTAGATCTATCTTAGTTTGCAGGGAGAATTTTCAACTGCTCTGGGTCAAAAATTCATGAAAGTAAACTTTAATTTCGATTATACACCAAAAGGCATTAGCTTGGTAATTCTCATAAATTATGTCCTGGAAAATGGCCTCTAGGCTGCAAGCAGTTTCTTCAGTTTTTCACGCAGCATAAGTTATGCGAGTATTTCTTTGCCACTCAGATTCACACTGCTACAGAAAAAAAATTGAGAGTCTGGTTGGAGTCTTAATTGCCTTGTGTAACCAATGGTTATTATAATTTTTGCTTGATAAAATTTCCAGATTTGTGCATAAATCCATGGGAGTATTAATAGGAAGTTGAAAATGTATCGTTGAGTGCTCAATTCTTCCACATAACCTAAAATTTGGCCATTTCATGTCGTTTTTGGATAAAGAACGGCAGAGGAATAGACTAAAAATGTCAAGTAACTGTACATGCAGAGTATGCTCAGCCAATTTTATCATAAAGCTTACATGTATCGTTCTCTGCAGTCAGTGTTGGTTTTCACAAGTAACCCAAGCACTAGAACAATCCACTTAACATAAACTCAATAGTGTGTTGTTCATTGGTGCCTTTTGTTCGGACAAAAGAAACTAATTAAAATAATGAGCATCTGTGAAACAAATGCACAAAAACAAAGGAATGCTAATGTAAACTCAAAAGCCAAAAACAGAGAAAACAGAACTTGATTGAGGTGCATGTACTATACCACTCCTCTCCCCCCCTCCCCTTTACTTGTGCTTACAGGTGTGTTCGTAATGCCTGAGAAATGATAGTCCAAATCATTATTGCTTCAACTCCCTACTTGCCATTGCTTTCAAAGATTCCTACTTACCTTGCCGATAGTTTCGATTGTAGCACTGACGCTGTCCAAGAGAGCTGTTATCACAAAAGGATGAGTACTTGAAATGGTTCCAAGGAGGTGTTTCCCTGTTTTGGAACACAACTCCCTTGTCTGACTTGCAATAAATGAAACCTGTAAATATCATGGAAAGAAGGCAATTTCTTGCTCAGAGTTTGAGCAGCTTTAAGGTAATTTCTGACAAAAAATTAAGACCTGTTTCAGAGCAAGTTTGTAAAATTTTATACCGAGAAGAAAAAAAGAACGAGAACAACAAAAAAGAGTACCGGCTTCTTTTAAAGGAAGGATTGCCAGGGATTGGAAAAAATATAAAACAAAAAGTGACTCTACTATTTCTATTCCTATTTTTTGCCAAAATGATTAGATGATACATAGTCACAACGAATAATAATTATTATTGTACATGGATATATGTGTACGTAATGTCATGTATGTGTACTTAAATCCAGTTAAAAACAAAAAGATCAGCACTCGTAAGAATGGAGCCCAAACACCCCATTGGTTACTTCCGTAACCAACATTGCTCCGACAGTAACATCATATTAAAACCAAGGATACTGTCTCGTTCAAGGCAACTAGCAAGGATTTGAATGTTTGCAATCAAGTCAAGTCAAGTTTGTTATTCTTATTACATATTACAAAAGAATCACTCTAACCCGCAAATAGCGAAAGCTAATCTAGGCGGGTAGAGTGAAATTGATATATTTACACATTATACAAATACAATTTTAAATTGACGTATATTGAGTACTTAAATTGATCGCAATCATGCCTATATCTTAAGCCTATAATGTATACTCTATAAACTATAAACTTGGCTATATACAATGTAACTTTTTGTAAATGAGACATAATAGTCGGTATGCCAACATAATCCTCCTCCTGATTGAGAATTTGAAGTAAGTAGTGTTGCATTTTATTGAAGCATGCTTAGATAATTTCCGCAGGTCTGGAGGGATGCTATTCCATATTAATACGCCTCGTCGAGAAAAAGATTTGATTTGATGGGTTAACCTGGAATATTTAGTGTAGAGATTACCGGCGGAAGAAAATCTTGTGTTGTATGTATGTATTGCGCTTGCAGAACTGAAAAGGTTGGACATGTTAAGGGGTGATAAAGTTATTATGGACATCATGCATTAAAATCGACACTGCTTTAAAATAAAGGAGGCCGATTGGGAGGAAACCAGAGGAAACAAAAAGAGGGACAGCAGAAGATCTAAAAGGTGCAAAGTAGATAAGATGTAAGGCACGCTTTTGTAGGACAAAATGCTCAGATCACAAATGTTCTCATGCAACTAATCAAGGGAGTGCTTATTTATTTATTTAAATAACTATTCAAGGCAATGTTTTATCTGTGTGTTAAATGTTGCGATAAAAACAACTTGCCACATTCTGTTCATACACTGTCCGTTGTAAAATAAATTCCAAACCTTGTACACTTGCAGTGTAATGGCCTCAATTAATTCCTTTTCATTCTCTTCACGAGAGGTGGCAATGTTTGCAAATGTGGTTAACAAAAAGATGGCCTCAGATTGAGAGATTCTGGCAAGTTGATCAGTGAATTCCCCCTCACGACCTGTAAAAGAGCACAGGTACAAGTTTAAAATTCAATGTCTCACGTAAAGATGACTTTTAAACAGTATAATAATCACGTTATGGAAAAATAACAAAACAAGAGTGTACCGGTATTAGGGGTATTTCTGGACATATTAGGCAGCACAAAAGATTAAAGTACTACAGTATGTTGATTCAGCAAACCATTCATTCCACTATCAGCAGTAGAGTTTAAATGGAGTGTTCTTCTGTTTAGAACGAAAACAGAAAATTATTCCGTATCTTGAATATTCACAAAAATAATAATGCACTCAGTCTGACTCTTTGCATCTAATGCACCACAGTCAACTGCATACCATCTCGCACTTATGAAATGTTAAAGCTGAACATACTCTCTAATATGTCTCTCCAGTTTTCTTTATAAGAGTTCTCTCTTTGAATGCTTTCAACAGAGTCCAGTTTCGATGCATCTAAGTGCAGTGCAAGAAACAGCTTCCAGAGAGTTTCAGAAGACACACTTCTAAAGGGCATGTCAGCCAGAAACTGCCAAGCTCCAAGTCTGCCAAAGATTTTAAAAGCAGTAGTGATAAAATTAATATTATTGTCACTGCAAGTCTTTCTAGAGCGTGAAAGAGACACTACTCTCTGAGTTTCTTCATTAACTTTTTTGACATTGTTCCTTTAGCAATTAAAAAATCACAAAAGAAGTAAAACATGGCAGAAGAAACAGTAACAAATGTGCCTACAGGTGTACTACTTCACAAATAACATGCCACTTTTTTCCCTTATTATATTTCAACAAAAGCCTGTGTATAACTGTTATGGGGCAGGCACAAGGTAAACTGGGATGCAAAAAGGTACTGGGAAAATTGTCTGCAATGCTGTTGCTAATAAAACAGTCCTGTTGAAGCATGCATATGGTGAACAAACAATAATATTACAAAAACAGCATCACACTCTCATACCAGGTTGTCCAGACTTAGTATTTTACTCTGTCTAACGCCAGACGATTTTATTCGTCGATGGGGAACCCCTGGTAGTCAATGGGTTAATAATTATTATTGGTTTATCTGTTTCCAATCAAGTAACTCACAAGGGATGTTATGGTGCCATATGAAAAACCAATTATTGCTTAACAAAGTGCACCCACTAATGTGATGCAATAGGTTACCATGGCAACATGAAGGCTTCCTGCATTGAGAACATACATGTAATATCACAAAACTAAAGACTAAAGAATATCTACTGTCTACCTGTGAGCAGATATGATCTGATGTGCAGCCCTCAAAAAGAACTGATCAACTTCCACTTGAAGTCGCTCCAGTGAATACTGATCACTAAGGACAGTGTTAGAATCAGTGCAAATGTTCACTCGCCAACTTCTGTAATCTGACCAGTGATCCAACACATACTGAACTATCTGTCTGAAAAAGAAAAATAGACATGTCCCAAATAAGAAAAAAAATGCCCTGTTTATTGCAATCACATGGTGTCTTTGTTTTTCCAGTGTCAATTAACCCATTGACCCCCGGGAGTGAGACTTTATTGTCTAACGCCAGACGATTATTTTACTCATCAACTACGGGATCCTACATGTAGGGTGTTTGAGGTGTCAATGGGTTGATAGTGGAGCACCAAATTGACGAAAACTCTATAGATTGAAACCAATCAAATCAAATGATGACAGGAAAACTGGACAACCCAAATATTAAATATCTCTTTCAAGAGAAGAGATGAGACTCAACAAACTTAAACCTGCATGGCATCATCCACCAGTTTAACCTAGGTCGAGGACAGTGCTCTCACCACAGCACCACCTCTACCCATTTGCAACAATGACATGGCATCATGTTTTTCTAAAACGGGACAAACGTCATGAACTTTAAAAGGACCAGCTGTAGAACAATCAAGACACCCTCTCATCATTGGATTTCACAAGATAAAGCATGTCCAAAAACAAAGTGAACATAATAATTATTATTACCTGATGGTACGGCCCACTCTCTTAACAAATGCTCTGTAGCGGATTTTTTCATAAGTGCGAAAGGCACGTCCCATCATGTAAACAGTGCATGATGCAAAGGCCAACATTCTCATTATGTCACGACTTGAAGTGTGATCAATGTGATAATGAGACTCAGTTAAGCAATCATCTAACAGGAAAAAAAAAAATTGTTAATGGAAATAAATGTAAAAAGATAAAACAAAGAGCTTGGATTGCTCAGAAACTGAAGAAGTCTAATTACATTGTATTACTTTAACATGGGTCCAAGAGAGCCCCCACATCAAACTGATAAAAGAGGGAAGCCCTACTCATCCTACTACACTGTTCACATTCACATGCTGATCATCGCAGTTATGAACTAACGTTACTCGAGCAGTAACGAAAGGAAATCCTTAAAAATTCACGCTTGAATGGGATTTGAACCCTGACCTCTGCAATACCCGTGCAGTGCTCCACCAGTTGACCTATCAAACCAACTTGATTCTCTCTGCAGTTCACTGAAATAATTATACATGTATGGCTTTCACATTATACATCAACTTTCATCATACACTGTACACCTTGTGAAAGGTCTACAACATCATTTTATTTAAAACAATTACTACAATCACAACACACAAGAGAAAAAATCTTTAATTTCAGACTTTGGTGCTTAAGTCCAAAAGTAGCATATTACTGAATTAACATGAACTCACTAGGAATATTAGGGTCCATTTTAAGAAGGTGCTTGAAAATAGCATCAAAAGGAAACTGAGAGAAAATTGCTATGAGGTCATTCTCTTGTATTAACATCCAGCTTGTTTGTGGGTCCTCATCCTGAAAACATACATGTAATTTATAGTCATTGCCATTGTCACATGTTGTGACAGAGCTGAAGGTTTGATCTTTTATTGTGTGAAGATTCACATTACAGTTTCAAACAAAGAGAGAGTAGTGGTGGGTTTGCTGCAAAAGCCAGCAAGGCTCTTTTGCCCAGAATCATTTAATATTGGGTGTAGCTGCTTACTGTAAACAAGCTAAAACATCTACATGTTCATGTACATGTACATTGTACATCAGTGTACACTGTAGAAAAATACCTAACCTCCAATGATTCTCCATCTTCATCCACAATTGTCCAGCTTATTGATCTCAATGCTTCATCTGAAAAACACTCTTAGTCATGCTAATATTCAGAGAAAGAGCATACAGCAATACTGTAATGTCTAAGTGGCTACCTGTGCCATGTTAAGGTCAAAGCACTGAATTTTGCAAGTTTCATAGAAAGAAGCAGAGCTTTCTCCATAGTTGTTTTGAAATGCATAAGCCACTGCTGTCAGTAAGAGAAGAACTAGTCGCTTGGAAGAACTACCCTTATCATTGTAGAGAGCTTATTACCCACTTACGGTACATGTAAGGTGGCTGGAACCAGTTTCACCACTTTTGAGAGACCTTCTTATTAGAAGGGTTATAACTACAGCTGTAAACTGTATCACATAACAGCAATGTTATGGTACCATATGAAAAACCAATTATTGCTTAACTAAATGCGGCCACTAACGTGACGAGGTAGGTTACCATGACAACATGAAGGCTTTTCGAAAACACCATAATTATATTTTGTCTTTACTTGCTTATACCTCAAAAAAATGAACTTGGTGATGCAGTAGAATAGTAATTAGCAATCAGCAAAGTTTTAATTAAGAGCTACCTTAAATTTCGTAATACAGTGTTCAGTTATAACCCTTTTAATAAGAAGGTCTGTTAAAAGTAGTGAAAATGGTTCCAGACACTTTAAAGGTTATTTCATCATGGCTGAGAATTCCTACCAAAAATTTGCACTTTTCATGGTATTTTGTGCCTTTCCTGACTTTTCACTTTTCTTTGACAATAATATAAAAGATTTTTCCTGAATTTTTATAAAAACCCCCAACTTTCCCCTGACCTTGAAAACTTTTTGCTTTTCCCTGATTTTTCCTTGATAATGACAATCCTGACAGAGGACGTATGAAATTCTTGCTAGTATTGAAACTAGAGTATTAGTCTAGTCAGCAGAGTATGAAGAAAATGATGACAGAGTAATACACTGTAATACTTAAAATAGCTACGTAATGTAACATTACAGTAGACTTCATAAATTATGAAGATTTTCATAATAATAATCTTGAGCTGCCTAAGAAGACACTATTTTCATTTCTGTTCATTTTCCAAATTAAGACTTAAGCCTAGCTTCTTAAAAATGAAGTCCCATTA
The DNA here is from genome assembly GCF_036669925.1 of Montipora capricornis. Lineage (NCBI taxonomy): Eukaryota > Metazoa > Cnidaria > Anthozoa > Scleractinia > Acroporidae > Montipora > Montipora capricornis. Next base: position 18,224,985 of record NC_090885.1, on the reverse strand, counting down.
GATCTTCAAACTATACAATCTGCCGTTGGAAAATAACATGAAGATAAAGACATTTTTATGTCTTTTTTGTTTAAGTTGAAACTCACCTTGCTTTCCCAATGAAAGTTTCTGTAGAAATCCTTCCCTTTCTCTAAAGGGATAAATGAGAAAATGAGTGTGAACCTCGCTCAAAGTTCAATCATGTTGCAACTGTTACATAATTCTGAAAATTAATCCTGGTTCTGCTATAAACCAGGTGTTTTTGCCTAATTAAATCAACAAACTTCATTTTCCTTAATAGGTTTAATACCATATTGCTTTTTTTTTTAATGTACTATTATAAATGCACCTGAAGTGTTAAACAGTTGAACAAAGCGTTTACTTACTACTTGAATAGTAATATTAAATATTAGTATATACTAAAACAGTGGATAGTGTTGAACTCGCGCGCTGATTGGCTCGTCAAACTCCCAATATCCTAGCTGTGCTATTTACCTCCGAGCAACTCCGGAAAAAATGGCATCCCAATTTGCATCCGTGATAAGTGAAGAAAACATCCAAATTAATTTTTTGTGCTGTATATTATCTCACTGTTTTAGTATATACTATTAAACAACTACTCACCTCAGTGTCAGTGGCTAGCGCTGGATATTTACCTTGCTGCTTCGCGGCTCGGTAAATATCCACCGGGTAGCCACCTCCACTTCGGTGAATAGTTGTATAATATTTAATACATATTATACAAAAGTGAATTGAATTGGGTACAACATTGAGTTACCTGATTTGGTCTGTTAGTTGGATGTTACAATACACGTATGTAGTTAGTTACATGTAAGTTGGTGTTTTTGTAAATATTTTTATTTCCTTGGAAAGCAGAATTTCGGTGACACTGTGACAATAACCACCTCTACTTAAGGATGGATGTAATATTGAAGTTAAGACTGAGTAGAGGAAACCAGGGGCCCGTTTCGCGAAAATCCCGAAAACTTTTCGGGCCCAGAAATCCATTTGTGAATCTGAAAACCACTTATTTTGGGAAGCCGACCTTTTAACATCATGATGTTTTCAAGGTAACAAAAATAAAAATTACTGTAAAGTTTGATGACTTAAATCCTGTCTGTTCTTGAGATACAAAGGGAATTGTGACACCCGAAAATGGCCCATAAAGTTTCGGGACTTTCGAGAAAGAGGCCACAGGACACTTTTGCGATGCTATATAATTATAATCAAATCAGCTTGTATCTCATTAAAATTCTTATGCATTTCTGGACATACTGTGCCTGGTGGTAAAAAATTGCACACTGTCATCTAGTATTCACCTGATGGGCTGTAGAACACCTGCCAACATGGCAACAAAATGGTGCACAAGCGGGTTGTCCCAGTAATAAGGCTCATCAACAACATTGTATCCATGCGTTTTGAACTTTGGCACAGGAAACTGAATAAAATGTGCAATTTGACTGGCAAATCCTGGTGGACATCTCAACATATGATTTAAGAGAAACACAAGGTCTGCTAATGAAGCAACACGAAGGAGGACTGCAACCTACAGGAACAAACATTAAGAATAATTATAGGACCACATGGATCAGCAACATAGTCATGTACAGAAAAAGAAGTTTTGGTGAGGATGGTCAATCGATTTATGGAATGTTTAAATGAGTTTTGGGTTTTACAGACTTTTGTCAGTTTAGGTATCAGTGGATCGAGCTTGTTCCTACAACTGACCTTCTTCATAAAGTTGTTCCTAAATTGCAAGTTCCAATTAATTATTAAAGTTATAACCGGTAATGATATTAATTAGAAAAACTGTTAATTTTAGTTCTCACCACACACTAATGGCTTCAGGTCAAAATGGACTATTTGACCAAGATTGTGTGTGAGAGTGCTGGCACTTGGAGCCCTCATAGCAAATGAGACAAGTGACAAACATGTACATGTAAGTCTCAGGGGAAATACATGTATATGTACGGTATCATCCAAGATTCCAGACCATAATATCACCATAGTTTAATACACACCAGTTGCTCCATCCAGCCATTGAGAATTGTAACAAATTCCTCATCTTTAATTGGTTGCCGCACAAACATAAATAACACGCTGATGCAGTCTCGTAATTTCTGGATTTCCTCTTGCAATTCCTGTCTCATTTCTCCAGGGCACAATTCTAAGAAAACAAACAGAACTGAATTGAATGTCAAAGGAGAAAGGGTGAATTTAGCAGCCTGACCACCTCCAACCAGCTGTGGTTTTTAATAATAATAATAATAATAATAATAATATTATTATTATTATTATTATTATTATTATTATTAATATCTTAAGTTTTATTCATTTTTTTCATATTCCTAAAATGGGTTAACTGTGAACTAGCACAATACTTGACTAAATAAATAAAAGCACTTACAAGTAGATCTTCTTGTAAATTATCTTTCATGACGCTAGGAAATAAATTCTGCAAAAACTCATGTGCTTCATTTCAAGTAGATTAAATGCACCACTGTACAGTGTACATGTGTGAGGTTAATTTGCACTGACCAGTCACTAAAGTATCAGTTGATACATTGGCCAAAGTAGGAGAATTCCGCAGCATATCATAAATGTATGTGTCAACATGGAGACGAGCGAGCTGACAAGTGTATTTCTGTAAAGCCAGCGTCTAAAAATAAAAAACAGAGATTAACAGGAGGTGGCAAGGTCCAGTAATTAGAAGGTACATGTATTGGTTACGTGTGCCATTGTACATGATTCTAATCTCTTCCTAACCAATGGCTGGCTTTGTCTTCCCTTGTACATGTACGTACAAAGTGTGACAGAGTTCAAGTCAGGATCCAACTCTTTTTTCTCCTTCAAGATGGGTTTTCCAATTCACCGACACCACACTTTGTACAGTATAAAGCAAAATGATTGCCTCCCTTAAATTGGGAATCTTAACCTTGTTCTGCTAATTTTGCATTGTTTCTTTTAGTTGACCCATTCACCCATGAAGCTGCGTCCAGCGTTTGACAGAGTAAAGATTTGCTTTCAGGAGGGAAAGGGGTAAAGTGGACACAATTACTGTATTTACCTGTGTATAAGTCGACCTTTTATGGCCTGAAAAGAAGCTCGACTTATTCATGTACATGGGTCAAAGATTTAGAGTCAAGTTCCAGCTAAATAATTTATTCAAAATTAACATAATAATGCTGTCATGGGCATAACGAACGCAGTGGACAAAAGACTTCAAAATGAATGACAAAAGACTACAAAATGAATGTAAACACTTCCAGTTGAAATGAAAAAGGATTTGTCCAACTCTAAATGTTGAGGATATTCACTGGCACAAATATGAAATAGACACTGGGAACTTTCGTTTACCAAAGGCGGAAAGCTCAAAAAGGCACAAGTTTCTGTTTCTTCAAATAAAACACGATCAGTCAACTGCTTAGTATTAACCCTGGCAAAATAACTCATGTTTGCGTTTATTCTTTATACCAGCCTGGCTGATTTAAATGCTTTTGCAAACTTCGTAGTGTTTGGTTTATGAGTTTTTTGTTTTGTTTGTCATGTGAGATATCCTACATGTAAATCAAGGACCAATTAAACCTTGCACGTTTTGCATCGTTCTTAAAGTGATTTTCAAAGATTGACTCCTGCTTCTGTGTTGTTGTGCTTATCCTCTAAAGCCCTTTATCCCTGAACAACAAAACAGGTTAGTTTCAGGTTTACATGTTCAATAATATTTATGAGAACTTTTTCTAAACTCAAGGTCAAAATGCCCTGCAAGATATACAACAACTGCTAAACCACAAAACTATTAAGAGCTTGAGGTCCTGATTTTTTTGTGTATCGATTCACAGTTCCAGAAATCAAAGAATACAAGATTAGTATCCCATGAACATTTTAACAAAGAAATTAAGAGATTGCTTTTTTGCCATAGAAAATGGGGGGTCAACTTATACACGGGATCGACTTATACACAAGTAAATACAGTATGTATAGCTTTCTAGTGGACCTAGATTCGCAGTACAAAAGTTAGCCCTTATCAACTTGGATCTCTCACCTCGGATTGAGCGAAAAAGGGTTTTAGAGGCCAAAACTGTTTGAGGTTTGCCCCGACTTCATCAAGGTTAGCTTAAAGATTGGGGTTAGGGTGATTTCTCGAGGCCTTATCGTATTTTTTATGTTGATCCGAGATGAGCGATTTGAGTTGATCCGATCTGACTTTTGTACATGCCTGACCTAGATTTGGTTTAATAAGTCGAGTGCCTATCAACAAGAAAGTGTGATAGCTGAGTGCACTTATACTATAAATGTTTATACTATAAACTTGTTTGCACATGCATCTACCCAAAACTCAACTTCACTAAGTAAAAAATTACTAATTAAATTAGAATTTCCAGACTTTCCCTGACGATGGCATTCATGACTGTACTGAAAGAGATGTTACTATAAGTCTATAAATTACATGTACATGATTGTATGTTAGATGAAGAGATTAATTTTATTGTTTATTGGTGGTGACTTACTTAAGGATACTGAATGAATGCTTCCAACCTTTTCATTTCAATGGCATTTGTGTCTCTAATGGCTACTGCATCATGGTCACAAAGCTTATAAAATTATAAATTATTTGTGTGTACCTCGTGCAAAGCTTTCTGCAGTTTTTCTAACAAGGTTTCAATCTCTTTAGGAACCACTTGATTCAGTTCAACTTGCTGGTATGCATGATTATGAGAAACATTCACTTGATCAAGACATTTTCCCTGTAGACCATGATGAGAAATAGATTGATTCAAAAAATCATCTTTTTTCTTGTCACTTGTGGTGACCAAAAAACGACCCAACTTTCAAAACATGATTATGTTGTGGGGCCTCTGACAGTGTTAACAGCATCATGTGAATCTGCATCTCTATATTTTAATACGCAAGAAATTATTATAAAATTAATGTAAACTTTTTTTTGTAAGTGAACATTACAATAAAATGTCTGTTATGTTTGTGCTACAATTGTACCATGTAAGCAGATCGGTTTAACAACAGAAACACTCACTAAATTGCTTGGAATTGCTTTACCTGAGCGGTTACTGTAAAATCTTTTGTAATCCATAGCTGATCCTTCTTCCTCTCACACTCCGCAAGAACGATCTGTGATTTGTGAAATGTACATTTAATATTATTAATTATTAGCATTATAAATAATTATTATATTATTCTCATATCACTAAGAGAGAGGGAATGGTTTCCTTATCCTCAGAAAGATCGTGATAAGAAACAAACACCTCCAAAAACCAGAACTGGACATCCACCCTGATTATACACTGTGCACATAAGGCCATCCATCCTTCCTAAAGAATAATATACTGCTTTTGTTATAAATACCTAGGGAAAAATCCTTCACCAACTCCTGATAAATGTTTACTTCCCCTTTCCAAATTTCTTTGATTTACTAGTAAATCAAAAAATGCCAGGAGAATATTTCACTATTTTATAATAAAACCATAGGCATTGTTTTCTTTTAACATTATATATAAATTATTTTAAAATAAAATAAATTATTATAATTGTTTTCTCTCTTTTGAGAACTTGCACAGAATCGATATTATTATTACCGACCATGATGACTCACCTTATATTCCTCAACAGCCATAGCCAGAGTATTTCGACCTCTGAAATAAGCGTTAACAAGCTCATAGAACGCGTGGTCATCTTGTCTGATGATCTAAAAACACAGACAGACAGCAGAAAACCAAATTTACTTACACACATTGTAAATAAAATGTAACTATTGATGTTAATAGGGTAGTACATCCGTGGCACTCTTGGGAGTGAAAGAGTTAACTATGGTAGTTGCTTAGCACCTGGCAAGAAGGAAACTGAAAAATCAGAGTCCCAGGCAGGAATCAAGCCTATGAACTCTGTAACACCAGTTATACCCATTGAGCTTCAAAAACTCCTTGGGCACTAGGCTGTTTATCAACAGTATGTTCTGAATGGACAGTCCCACGGAAAACCACAGCAATTATAATAATTATTTGTCAATTCAGAACCTACAGGAAGATAAATCTAGGATTCTGATTTTTCAGATGATGTCTCGCCCATATCTTCCCATTTGGCGTTCAACATTATAAAATGTACAATTTGCCACCTTGAGTGGATGTAATAGAGAAGACACTCCTGTATAAAACTTTTTAAAGAATAGAAGCTTTCAGGAAATATGAAACTTAATTTTTTTTCTAAAAACCAACTTCTCTTGAGAAAATAATATGCTCTTTGACCCTTCACCCAGTCACTCTTCAGGCACCCCAGGCAGGATGCCCCAGAGGACGAGTAAAATCGACTGGCATTAGACAGAGTAAAATCTGTTCAGTCTCACTCCTGGGGGTCAATGGGTTCAGTAAATTTGTATTAATAAACTTAATCATGAAAAAGAGCAATATTATTTGTTGTTTACCCTTAAAAAATGATCCACAAATCCTTCCATTTGTTCAAGGAGTGGGTTAAAGTAAAGTGTCTTTAAATGATCCTCACTGAATGCCTCCAGGGTAGTTCTATACTGCGAGATGCTTGATACTACAAACAAAATAATGGAATATTTAACACAATCTGAATGAGGTTGCCCTTGCACCTAGAATTCACTATGAACACTGTATGGTAGGTTCTTAGCTGACAGGAAGAGTGAACTTACAACTGTAAAACCCCAGTGTACAATACACTTACCGGTAATAGTGCTGACCAAAGTATGCCTAAACCTACAGTTTTCAGTAAAATGCCTTCATTTTTCGCATGGAACCTGGGAAAATTAGGCACCATTTCCAGCTCATAAATTTAACCTCTATTTCACAAAACAAGCAACACACCCAGTGCAACACTTTATCCCTAGCCTTATTCCTCCCACTAATACTGCATCTTCAATATTATTGTGTGTGATGCCAGCTTAAGGATGGTGGCACTTAACTACAGAAAGACAATGGTTGCTAAGGAAGCGCTTTAGTCAAAAAGGCCTACGAAAAGGTTGCATGGATGGTTCAATGCAATCTGGCATCACTTCAATCAGAAGGCGCATGCGCAACTAGTTCCAGTCCTCTGCCGTGTGCGTTTCAGTGAAGAACAGGTAAAAGCTCCCAGGAAACAAAAGGACGAGGAGGTTTTTTCACCGGATGGGAATCGTCCCATCATTTTTCTTGAACTGTACCATGGAATTTCTATTTTTTTTGTGAAATAATTTCTTTTAAAATCCATGCTACAGATTTTGTGTTAGAATGTTCTCATACTGCTGCATTAAAAATTTGGGAAAAACATACTAATTAACTTGCTGAGTTTTTAGGCATTTTGTGTTTTGGTCAAGTGATTTACAAAATATGGTTGTGAGTCGAACCATACTTAAAGGAATGTTAACTAGAATACACTTGGCAAAAAAGGATTAATGTAGAGTTAAAGGAGATGAGTTCAAGAAATTACTATTTGAAGGGGTCCATGGCAATGGTTTGGAAGTTAACGAGGCACCCTCCTTGACCTTGTCGTTGTAAATGATACTTGTTTATACATAGACATACAGTAATGAGATGCTTCGTTATATTTAACAAAATTGAGCATGCATCTAATTACCACATTTCTACACATTATAAGTGGTCAATTTACAATGTCCCAAACCAAATTGCTGAATAGTGTCAAACCACTGTCAAACAACTTAATGACCCACCAAGCAATTAGCCCTCATCTATTTCTCCCTCATGACCCTGGCCTTGTACTTTAAACACACGTGTAAGCTCACAATTTTAAACTTTTAACCTTAAACCAGTGACACCTTAAACAACCTGGGATATGCGCCCAGTTGACAAGTAAAATCATCTGGCATTAGACAGAGTAAAATCAGTTAAGTCACACTCCCAGGGGTCAATGGGTTGATGGAGGGGACATTTTTGACTACTTAACCAACTGACACCAGTGTCGATGGGTTAATCAATCACTTAAACCATTATAAGTAAGAAAAATTATGTCTTAAACTATTTAAACCACATGAATGGGACCTACATGTAATCATCTCAAGACCTAGGAGGTAAAAGATCAACTTGGTACCCAGCAGTTCTTGACCACTTTAATACCAAGCACCCACAAAAGTCAGGGCATTATGAAACCACGAAAAAGCGAAATGAAACACCAAAACACCAGGACCCATCCATACATGTACATTGAATAAAGTTGGATTTTGAGATTAAATCTTGTTTTAGGCCTAATTAGGTCTAAAACGTTATTGCTCCTAATTAATTGAGATTAAGATTTGGATTAGGATTAAGATTGAAATTAGGAGCAATAACGTTTTAGGCCTAATTAGGCCTAAATCCAACCTTTGTCGATTGATATTCAATCGACAAAGGTTGGATTCAATCCCAAAAGTCATGCTCAATGAATGAAGAGGACTTGGTGGTGAGTCGACTGCAAGCAAGACTCCCTTGTGAGGAGATGACAAGAATCAATCTTGGGTGAATACTTAAGGCTAATTATTGTTTACGGGGAAAATTTCTTATTATTATGTGGATAAGGTGCCACAAAGATACAGCTATATATACAGTACCTGCTTCACTAGACACAGAATTCAATTTAGGGTACATCTCTGAGGCTTTGGCTGCTTTATCTATGGCTTGCTGTGTTGTAGCTTTTGCACCCTTGGTTTCATTTAAAGCACTCTCTCCTTCAGCCACTCTGTGAGACTCTTCAGTATTCTGGTTAACAGCAGCTGTTTCACTGACCTTTGTCTTGTCTGTTGTAGAAACATCCAGCTGAGTAAGTTTCTTACTTTCATCAATGGCTTTATTTTTATTTTCAATCATGGATGAATCCTCAGAGTGTCTAGAGTCACCTTTGACTTCATTATCCCTGGTTGTCTTATCCCGTGCTGCAGAATTTTTCAACACCACAGTTGCAGATTCTGATCCTTTTGCCAGTATGATTTCCTCTGATCCTCCGTTTAAATTGTCAGTCTGATCGCTTCGTGAACCAATAAAATCCAGGTTTTCATCTTCAGGTAATTCCTTGGGTTCAATTATCTGTTCTTCCGCATTTAATGAGATGCTACCGGCAGTTCTTTCCCCAACGACTTCACTTGATGTCGATTGAGAGCTACTCACTTGGTTTTCAGAGAGTTCAGCACTTGAAGATGGGGGTAATTCAATTTTCGTCGCATCATCTTCTTTTATTTCCCTCGAACAAGGGTTGTCACTCGATTCTCCAGCATTGGTAGCTTCTTGCCCTGTCAAGGGATCATTGTCGGTATCGCCTAGGAAATCAATTTGAGGAAAACAAGCCTGAGAAGGCTTACTTCAGCTGGTTTTACCAGACACAAATTACACAACAATGAATCGTTACGAATTTCTGGCAGAAATCTTTCTAACCTTTTACGTCTTCCGCGGCTTCACCTCTTTCTGTAGGTCTAGATACTGCCTCCTTTTCCTTTTTCTTGTGTTTCCTTTTTGGTTTTACGGCTTCCATACCTTCGCATTTTTTTTATTTTATACGCTGCAGCAAAGTTCGCTCCTTCGCTCCTCTTGCATATCAAGGAGTGTATCCCATGATTCCACAAGGAAAACTTCCGAATAACGAAAGAAACCGGAAGTTAAACTTTCGCCCACGGGAGACGCCGATCCTAACCCCCTTACACCACCCCACCGATCACTAGGCTTTTATACGGGGTGCGCAAGTAAAAGGAGCATACTATGCTACTAGCAGTGCCCAAATTAGGCTAAAATTATCCTCGTTTTTCCAAAATTTACCACTTGTTCTTAAAATTATTTCTTTTGCAAAATGAGCGAAACAAGTCCAAAAAACATATCACCATCGTGTTGCAATACATTTTTGGTGTTGGTGTCACAAGCTCCTATTCTATTGTATTTTGCTTTCTTTGTCTTAAGACAACAGTGTCTGGCTATGTTTGCTGGTTCTGGTATGGTCCCTAGCTTCAAGTTGTCGGGCGGCGTGGCTGCGACAACCCCTGTGACCATTTGGCAAACTTGCAAGTGAGAGAGGTACTGTGACAAACACCATCTGGCAACTTCCGGTTGACGATTCACGAGAAAATAAATCGCCCCATCACGCTTATCGTAAAAAGTATAGGGCACCCTCAAAATTATGCCAGCACAATCTATAAAACCCTACAAATCACAATCCTGTTTGATCAGGGAAGTATCTGGAGAATTTTCAGATGGGGACTAGGAAGTCTTTTAAACTTTTTTTTAAGGAGGGTAGTTACTATATCATATGGACAGGGAGGATAGAAACCTTGAAACGATGTGGCAATATAGGAACAAAGCTACAAAAAAAAAAACACTAAAAATAACTGGTTCAGTTTAGAAATCCCCTGGTTGAGTTTCACACTGATGTGCATCTGTTGCGCGAACGTTTTCAAAACTATTGCGTCTTATTAACTATGGTTTTGCCGCGCTTGGCGTCCACTGCCTCTACTTGCTTCGAATTATGATTGGCTGAAAGTGCATTTCGTTCAGAACGTGATATGCTCTGTAATTACTTTGGGTTTGGATTTTTGACACTCAAATGAAAGTGCTCTATTAGCTTGTACTGTGCACTCGATAATAATAATAATAATAATAATAATAATAATAATAATAATAATAATAATAATACATAAAGGAAACGACTTGTTTACATTTGACCATAAAAAAATTGCGATAATGTATTTCCTAAAACATTGTAAACATTATTAAAATGCTAAAAGCTAAAAAGGCTCATTGACAATGTTTCGACGTTATCTTAACGTCATTTTGTCAAGTCAAAGATAATAGAGTTTTTTTGCCTGTAAATGGTCATAAATTGAAAAGCAACAATAGGCTAAACAAAAAGTTTTGCATGTATAGAGTTCGCTTGCACGTTCAAATTAGGTTCAAGTTTTTTTATGAAAAGCATTTCAATAACTAAACAATCAAACTTGCTCTGACATTTGCCAATTGCCGAATTCTTGTGTTAAGCAACACGTTGAAAGAGGTGTCGGGCCGTATAGCGGATATCATAAGTATCAACAGAAAAAAAGCAAGATGATACACCATAACACCAACTCAGAGTTGCAAACAAATCACACATGCGCACAGCCGTTTCACCTAGTCAATTGACAACCATGGACAGCTGTTTCGGCCCTTTGGGCCTCATCAACATCATAGTTAGTAGAGGTGTAGCAAATTTTTCAGCCGAGTGTTTTAAATATCCACCGCTAGCCACCTCCACTTCGGTGAATAGTTGTTTAATATACCTTAGTTTGACCGTAAATGGCAATTGATTGCGCTAAGCGTTGCTACGCTAAAATTGTTTTCGCCGGAAAGCGAAATTTCTCTTTGAATAAAGCAAAAAAAAAAAAACCTGTTTGTCGAAATTTTGGATCAATTCCGACGTTTAGAAGTGCGCGAAAGGGAAGAAATGTTTTTTGATGAGTCTGTCTGTCTGACCTCAAGGTATTACACAGCATCGCATCTTCATCAAATTTTTTCAATTTCGCGGGGATTTTCTCCCTTTTTTCGCTCGTATTTCGTACCTCCAAACTTTTGGAGTTTAAGGAATTTAATAAAACAAGTATTCCATTCGCGCTTGTTGGTATTTACCATCTCATATCCAACGCGCACTCATGGAATAATTGTTAATTATTCCACGAGTGCGCGTTGGATGAGCGGCCTTGTCCTAGCACAGTCCACAAATGTATTTATTTTAGATACACTTTTCGCGCGAAACAAACAAAGGGCCGCCAATTTTAACCAATCAGAAGAATCTATATCACGCGTGACTGCTTCTGCCATGTTCAGTTTGTTTTGCAGGGACATGACAACTGATTTTTGCGGGAACGGTTATTCTAAAAAAGGACTTATTTGTGACTGTGCTGGGGAGCCCACCCATAACATAACAAGACTCTTATCTAATTCACTCCTGCAGAGTCATGATATCCAACAAGCGTTGCTATTGTGTGACGTAAAAGAATTGAAAGTGCTTTAGCAAAACGCCATGGTTCGATAAGATTCACGGCCAAGAGGCCCGTTGAAAATATTTTGGCCTAGAAAACCCATTTGTTTAATGATTACTGTCCAGTGATTCTGAAAGTACTGTAATACAAAACCTTCCTTACATATCCTGGGTAAGTTTCTTTGGTGACCACTCTTAATCTGAGCCTGCGAAAATTTTCGGTCATTAAGAGGATGGCGAAATACGCTAACTATGATGAATTGTAATGTCGCATAGTTATTATGCATACACGAGCACTATCAAAATGGCAGGGTGCAACTCTTGTTCGAAGTTTTCTTTCCTCTTTTTCGTAGTAATTTTAATTTTGATCTTGCAGCACACTTGTCATGGAGAAGAAGAGAAATCAGAACCAAACAAGAGGAAGGAAAAGGATAATAGGATTGGAAAAAATGTTGTGGACTACAATGAAGGAGATTTGTTTAAACTCTACGACCAATGGGAAGTAAGCACATCACTTTACACTCTGGAAACTACAAAACTTTCATGAGATTATGGATCACTTTGTTAAAGTTGTTCTCTAATATGCCATCAAAATATATCTTTTACAGGGGTTAGGTGTGAAGGAAATTTTCAAGTTACATTGCAAACTTGATAGTCAGACTAGAGTCATGAATAACAATCCCACTTTCAGAGTATTAAAATGCAAGCTTTGCAGTTAACTGATCGTGAGGAGCAGCTGTGAGGCGATCTTTTATAGTCACAATTAGAAACACAAAGATTGGTTCGAAACTATACATTCAATTTATCCCAACTCTTTTCAGAGCTAGGCTGTGCATCACCCCTAAAGTTATTCTCCCAAAGAAGCCGTGCTTAGGGCGTCCAATTAGTGTTTCAGAAATGGTAGGTTTGATTCCTGTGTGGGACACTCCATCGCTGTGGAAGGGGAGAACGGCTGGTGTGAGCTCTTAAGGCGGTCTGGGGTGATTTAATTCTGGGAATCAAACCTGGGCCACATTGGTGGGATGCAAGTGCTCTCACTGTTGCGCAACCCCTGCTCAATATCTAATATTTATTAGCTTGTTTTTGTCTCACTGACAATGTGGAGTTAAGATGGAAAAGGTCACAAACTGATACTCTCCTTTTTAAAGGATAATGATGAAGATATAGATGAAGAAGATCGATATGATGACAATGATCCACGGAAGCCGCCCCAACCAGGCCCTGCTTTTGATCCAACACAGTTCAAAGATGATCCAATTTCTCTTATGAAACTAGCAAAAAAGGGAAAAGTGGTGATGCTGTTTGTAACTATTACTGGAAATCCAACGAAGAAGGAAGCAGAGCAGATTACTGGAAGATGGCAGTCCAGTTTGTTTAATGCACAGTATCAATTGGAAAGGTAGTATTGACAGTGTATAAATGATATCATGGTACAGTTTGGTTAGAAAATGATTTGTACTTTGTGTAATTTGACTTTCTTTATCTGCATTGTGAATGAAGCTAAATTTAATTTAATTCAATTGAATGAAGCTATGTTGCTTGGATTCATGTTTGAGAAAAATGTACCCTGCTTTCTAACTTGTGTACAGTGGTTTACATACCTATTAGGTGAGAGGAAATTTGGGACCTGTATTTGAGGCCTTATGCGTCCCATGGCGCAAAAAGGACTGATGATTTTTTGGAAAAAAGAATAGATTATCTTGGTATATCTAAGGTTTGAACTTGGCAAAATACCAATTTGGTGCCGTTGTCTGTTTGTAAATTAACAACTAGCTTCAATTTGGAGCAATTTATACCAATGTTATAAGTACTAACTACAATCGTGAGGCAAAAGTCTTGGGACACTCACCCATTTAAGTTGGTTTTCTTTTAAATTAATACTTATTAAATGAAAGATGTTACAATTGAACCCACTGGGAACTCGGAAAAATCCGAGCCCCAGATGGGATTCGAACCCACGACCCTCCGTGATCTAGTACGGATGCTCTAACCACTGAGCTACTGGAGACTCTATGGTGAGCAATGGTGAAATGCGGTTATTTGACTCGAGCTGCATCACGCAGCCACAGAGTCAAATATCGACTGACAGCATATATATAGCTCATAACTGCCTGTGTTAAAGATTCTCTCACATTCGCTCACTTTGGTGATTGGTTGGTCGCATCATTCACATGTGACTGCATGATGCAGTTATGAGCTATGCTGTCAGTCACTATTTGACTCTGTGGCTGCGTGATGCAGCTCGAGTCAAATACCCACTTTTGACCCTTACTCACCATAGAGTCTCCAGTAGCTCAGTGGTTAGAGCATCTGTACTAAATCACGGGGGGTCGTGGGTTCGAATCCCATCTGGGGCTCGGATTTTTCCGAGTTCCCAGTGGGTTCAATTTTAACACCTATCATTTAATATGTGTTTAAATAAATAGTTTTAATAATTGCCCCCTTCCCCCAGAACAAAGTTGCCAAATGAAGAGTATTTATGGTCAACATACATTTCCTAGTAAGTTTCAACATTGATTGGGGGGGGACCTCTATTTTGTGGCTTTCAGAGGAATTTTCACAGTTATGCATACCTTATGATGTCTGAGAGGTTTTCAATTTCAAGCCCACATTTGTGATCCTTGCGTGAGTGTCCCAGTTACTTTTGAAAAACCTTAAATAACGATGACCACAACTAGGTTTTCTGAGCCCGCGAGAGTGAGCACCCCCAGCAAACCATTGTTTTAACAAAAACCGCTGGTCAGCAACCTGGTTCTGGTCATTGCCGTCTAAGGTCTTCCGTTACTTTTGCCACTAATTGTAGGTATGTTGGGTTAACTCACATGTGAAGAATAAAGAGTGAACCTTTTTGGCAACACTATGCCTAGAATCTTTAGTTCGTCAGGTTGGATTTCCTTCCACATGCAGATATGTCTGGAAATGCAAGCAATTGCGGATTAGGAAATCAACACAGTCAACTCATGTGACCTTGATTCAGGGAATTGGATCAGGGACACATTGCTCAAGAGCAAGTGCTCTCACCACAGTACCAACCTGGCTCTACTATTACTAAGTTTTACTGACTTGGCTGCTGCTTCTTGGTTACAGGAACTTACTTGAGCTTAGTCATTGTATACATTGTATGTCTTCATGTGTCGCTATTCTTGTTGTTTTTAGGTATCTTGTGGCAGATAATCGTGTATTGTTTATGATAAAAGATGGCAGCCTTGCTTGGGACATCAAAGATTTTTTAATTACCCAGCCAGACTGTGAATTGGTTGAGTTTGATAATCAGCAGTTTCCAGGAGCTGGAGGAAAGGTGAAAACTGAGCTTTGACAAAGTGAAGTTCCTGTGCCTGGTGATTGCCTAAAACATTTTGTGAAGCAAAAGAAAGTTTGATGTAGTTCAATACCACGGGGCAGCTTTCTTCCAAAGTTGTAAAATGATGTTTTTAAAATTCTGTTTTGATATACTTGTAATTGTAAAGCGTGAGTTGCCAGAAATTGAATTGTCACAATGAACTTGATATACCACTGAAAGCTCATAAGATCTTCAGTCATTCACCATTTTTCAATAATATTTATTAGTAGGCTCATTCTCTTATGCAGCTGTGTAACTTTGGCCAGGCAACACTTCCTCTCAATTTGATTGACTGAGGTGACCAACTGAAAAGAATATTAAACATTGAGCAGGTCTTCCAAAAAGAGATGCTGTGTTGCAGGCTTACAGTGTAGGCTTCTTTTCCTTTGCAGATGTTGATCTATCTAAAGCACTTCTTGATATTTTAGACAACTTAGTGGTCAATTACTGTAGCCTCTGCACTGTATAACTCTTTTCCTGTGACCTTGAATTACCCTTATTTGTGAACTCATAATTTAGGGTTCGTTCGATTGACCGTATTCCGGAATAGGAATACATGGAATATAAGTTAGAAATCCTTCGTTTTTAGGGAGATTCACATTAAAATTGTTAAACATCTGCTAAAATGCTATTTTAAACTTATTTTTGTTATCCTTGCTGCTTCCAAACACGCCAAACGTACTGTTTTAATCATCACTCCACATATTCTTATTCCGGAATAGGGTCAATCGAATGCGCCCTTAGTGTTAATATTTGTTGTATTAGTATGTTTTCCTTGATTCACCATCGAAGTTTTGAGAGAAATTCAGGTCCCTTGTTACCAATAGAAAGCTCGGTGTGCCCAGTTTTTGTTTGGGGCCATTTTTTTTGTCAGCTTTAGGTTTTGGAAGCCTCCTTTAAGTTGTAGCATTAACTCTTTAATAGTTCTTAAAAGGATTTAGCTTTCAGTAATTTATGAATACACAACCTTTTTAGGAATAGGTAGGAAAAAATAATCCATGATTGTTAACACTTTTCTTCTTTACAAAAAATAAAGGAGAGCATTATATGTACCCACTGATGAGCAATAATAATTTAAATTTTGCAAAAAATATTGTAGTTTTATTTGTTGCAGAAGAAGGTGTTCTTTCTTAAGGTTACAGTGTTCTGGTAGTCCTGAATTCTGTGTAGACTTTTTTTTTTTTAAATGATGTATTGTTCTCTCTGAATGTCTGATCAGTATTATTATTTTTACTGCTCTAAGACTGGTTTTCACTTAAGCATTGCACATAAACACAAGCAAAATGCACAGACCATTAAATTGTTTGACCTACATGTATGAAGGTAAAACAAAAATTCTAATATATGTGATTTTGTGTATGTTGCCTATACTTATGTTTGCATCTTTAGATCCATTCTCTTCTGGAGCTGGTCTCTAAAAAAACTATTTTTCCCTTGAAAGATTAACAGGTTCCTGGGCCTAGTTTTGTACGCTTTTTGCAAATAAAAATGAGAGTCCTGTGCAAAGTTAGGTTATTTGATTTTGATTCACTCTTTTGCCTTCTGAAGGGCTTGTTTTATGCCGTACAATTTTATCATTATTTGTGAATGAAGGCCAGCCATCTTTGGGGTAGCCTGTGAACAGCAGACGCATTTCCGGTCGTCGCTTCTCTGCCTTCGGAGGCAGAGAAGCGATGACCGGAAATGCGTCTGCTGTTCGCAGGCTATCTTTGGGGCAACTGGGTCAGTAACATTTATCGGTTGACCACGTGCTGGTGAATGCAGCTTGAACAAGTACGACCATTGTGAGTAATGGAACCCTTCAAATTTTAGTCAAATCCACAAGGACTTAAGTAGGCGGTGTTTTGCCTATGGGCAGGCCAAATAATTTGTCAGGACTTACATAACGTATTTCTCTTTGATCCCTGGAATCAATAAGACTGGCACCTAAATAACCATCTAAGTCAAGACAACTGAAATTACTGTACAACACAAAGCTACAGTGCGAGGAACAATTCTCATTTGTAGCAACTTTTATAACTCGGTGCCTGGTATTTCACTAGTAATTAGTAATAAGTTACTTTAACCCGTATAATGAATAACCATTTCGCTTGGTTTTTCGCCCCTAAAAACACGAGTTGATGTGAAAGTATTTGTAAAGTCAAGATTAAACCCTGGATGCAAATCATTTAAAGCCGCACGTGGTCGAAGACGACTTGAAAGCAATCCCACCGCAATCCTCGCATAATTATAGCCTGCCATGAAAATCTCAATTCTTATACTCGTTTTAGCGACTGATGGCATTTACAAGTCTCAACGATAACTATAAAATAGACTAATTTTCAAAACGTAACCTAAAACTGAAAAGAGCATCGATCGTTTCGACGGCCCCCATCTTTCAACCACGTGGCATGTAACTTCAAGATCATACATTAAAGTTTCGACTAAGGAGCGTATAAATGTTGGCTATTGACTTTCGAAGATTTAAAAAAAAATGGTGCGACATAGTGAGAGTAAGCCCCGTTGAGTTGAACATTGGCCAGATGACACTTGCATAACTTTGCTGCGACAAATAGCCTTCCTCTTGTCTAGCTCGGCTGAAGAGCTTCTTCGCTGTACAGACTCGAGAAAACCTCTATTCTTCACGACTGGCACTCACTGCCTCAGGTCCGGGGACTTTCCCCAAAGCCAACAAAGTGTTGTTGAGAAGAAGGCTTAAGTTTTAACACGAGAAACGTGTTTTCCAAAAGCCTCTAGTTCTTCCCCGTATGTAGCTTCGTAGCAAGTCTTCACTGTGTCGCACGCTTGCCGACTGTGTGACAGGTTTATTTATAACGTAGGTTCAACCAATCAAAGAAGCTCTTTTGTTATGGTGGCCAATCAAACACAGAGTAGTATTTTAGTGATAAAATTAGGATTGGTGTCAATTGCTGGACTGCTGGCAGTCGGTTTTTGGATCTTTAGCTCAGAGCACTGGGTAAAAGAAACCTCGAATATTTTACTGGATACTCTACACCCGCTGGCGTCCGCGTGAAACTGAGATTCAAGTCCAAGGGAACCAGACGTTTTCTCTTCTCGAAGTTCTTGCCGCTTCGCGACTCGAATTCGCCTCTTCGCGGCTCTCTTGCGGCACAAGAGAAACCTCTGGGACCAGTGTATGTTCTATAGGTCGTGGTACATAAAAAAATTACACTACGTCAGTGATCTTGTGGACGAATCTGTCTTCTTCTTCGTGTCAACCATCTGAATTGATTAATAAGTTTAATTTTAAGTGAATCTTCTTACAAGCTTTTGGTATTATGAGCGCAATTCCAGTTTCATGGAAATTAGAGATTAGAAAGTTTGGTAAATGGTTATCTGTGGTCAAATCTCAAAATATAGAAAAAAATTTTATTGGCACAAATGTACTGTTAATGAAAATGGGTATTAAGGATCGCGATGAGTGCTTTTTCTGTGAGAGTAAACCGGAAACTATATATAGAGCACCTCTGACTGGATCTTTCCACTGACAAAGCTACCTAAACGGTTTCATTATAATTTTGAAAATTTGGCATGTGACATTTCCTATCAGGAAAAATTTTTAACTTTGTAAGTGGAAACTGACGAAAAAAGTTTTTTTGTCAATAAATGATGCATTGTATGTAATGTAGAAATGTTAGTACTGTAGATGTATTATATTAAGCTTGCACTGTTTGTAATAGTTTTTATTTTATTTTCTGTGTAATAGATGTATCTTAGGTGTAAAATAGTAAGTAAATGTTGTTGGACGAAAACAAAAGATCTCTCATTAGCTCCTTTTGTTCCTTATCTATGTCTCTAGAGTAGATAAGAAACAAAAGGAGCTAGACAGAGATCATTTGTTTTCGTCCAACAACATGGCGGCGATGACGTCACGTGAAAACTTCTTATTATCGTCACCAAATGGCGGTACTATCAGCGCCTTTGTTTGGAGGCATGATGCATGAATGCCGCTCCCGCTCTCTTGAACCGTGATAATGACAACCTCTTACCTATTACATCTATTTGTATCTCATTAAAGGAAAGGACGCTAATTAACAATTATTTGCCGAAGGCGAAGTGATTATCGGTAAATATTCACCGATAATCACTGAGCCTGACGCGAATAATTGTTTTAGTATAAATACACAGGTGATTATTTCAAAAAAGAGAAAAAAAAAACATTTCAACGCGAAATCATCTTCAACTTAGGGGGTGTTTACATGATACCGGTACGAGTTTCATTCAGGTACGAGTTGTCAATTTCATACCGCGTTTACATGGACGACCCAAAAACTCACACATCCCAAGTCCATCAATTACCGGACGCCATCTTGACGAATATTTAGAAATACAACGCATGCGTCAATAGTCCCAGTCCACCACGACTTGACGACTCGTACCGGAATGGGAGTCAATGCAGGGTTAACATGATACCGGTATAACTTTTCATACCGTTATGAGAATTTCGATCCGGTACAACTACCGGGATGAACTCATAACGGTATGAGATTTTTCACCGGTATCATGTAAACAAATACAGAGCGATAAGTAAGAACCGGGATGAACTCGTACAAGAATGAAACTCTTACGGGTATCATGCAAACACGCCCTTACAGTGGCAAAACGACGACTGGCAGCCATTTTGTCCCTCGAGGTGATTATCGGCTGATAATCCGAGATAGCGAGCCAATGAGAGCGTGCGATTTTGTATAATCACCTGTGTATTTATACTAATTGTTATTATGATGCGCATTTTTCCTTTCTTGGCAAATTGATGAGCATAGGAAATGACTTGTGATATCTTCGATATCTTATGATGTCACATACTCTCACCTAAACACAGTTATTGACCAATGAGAGTGCGCGTACTATCTTAATTATTTTAAAAATTTGATTAAAGAACCTCATCCAATCCGCTTACGAAAGGCATCTTCGAATTCTGATTGAAAGTTCTACGCGCCTGAGTAAATGTGAATTGTCTAATATTTAGAAATGGTTTGACGCCACTCTCTGGTTGGAAGAAAACTTGCAACTTCAAAGTTAGGATTCAAGACCTAACGTTACGACAATCGTACTGGTGTGTTTGAGATTGATGCAAGAGAGTTCATCACACCAGGGAGTTCGTCGCTAGGACGTGTTATTGACGATCAACTCAGTATCTTGGACCGAACTTGTCGACGAATTGTCCCGCAAAGTCTCTTTATTCATAGATGCGTTAAACCGAGTTTAAATAAAGAAATTCTACTTCTGCGTGGAGTACGTCCCTTAAATTCTCTTAAGGATGTGGTGCAAATCTACAATACTCTGATTTTGGCATACTTTGATTACTTTAGTCTCGTGTTGGACAGTTTGACCATCCAACGTAGCAAGACTCCCGTTACGTAAGCGACTTTTTATACAAGCTGGAATTTTTTATTAGCCAGATCCTAACGATGTTTAAAACTGTCCATGAACTCACTCTTGAGTATTTACAGCGTCTTTTTATTCCTCGCCGCGCGGTATATAATTTGAGAGACTAAGAGGGTTACTAGACTTGCTGGACTTGCCCAAGCCACGCACTAACTCTTTAAAAACAGGAACGGCGGAGCCGGGGGGGGGGGCTGGAAAACACCTGAAAATGCCTTAATAACATTAATTTTAATAAACTGGTGT
>NC_090885.1:18149101-18199101 GCF_036669925.1 Montipora capricornis | reverse complement strand
ACCGCTGCGTTCTCACTGTCATGACAACAATAAAAGCAAGGTGACACACGCTAACACCAACCCGGTGTGGCCAACACATCACGCATGCCCACAACCATTTCACCCGGTCAATTAGCAGCCATGGACAGCTGTTTGGGCCTTTTGGGCCTCATCAGCATGGCGTAGCTAACATACCAGGCGGGTGTGTTTAGCACCCCTTTAAGTGGCAGCTTCACATGCCAAACACACCGGGTTGATGTTAGCGTGTGTCACCTTGCTTTTATTGCTGTCTCTGTCATGACTCTCTCTCTCTCTCTCTCTCTCTCTCTGTCACAATCTCGTAACCAGAGTCCTCGAGCTTTTTGGCCAGCGGGTGAGCGCCCGGAAAGACTCTGGGATAATCATAGGCAGCCCAAGCTCGCGTCACTACAGGCAGCGGTTGAGAATTTAAACGCGTTATAAGACTTTGTATGGGAAATAAAATACCGTCGATTATGAAGCCTAAAAAACGCTCAATTTAACGTTCATTCAATAAAATGAATAAAAATGACTCACCTCTGGTGTATTCTTGTGCCTTTTGGAGCTTATTTTACCGTTTCGGGAATTCGTGTTTTCAATGTTCTAAGACGAAGTCAAGGCTGCACACTAAGATTTCGCCCGTTGTCGGCACAGAGGCGGTTTGGGACTGGAAAATCCATCCCATCAAGCAAAGCTAAAGCCCCATCATTTTCGAACCTCGGTGAATGTTTCGTCGTCAAAAATCCCCACGCACTTGGCTGGAAATGAGCATTTTCTGCTTCCGATTCCACGTTAGCTGATGAATTCAACAGATGTTGATTACAGAAGAGGACACGAAGCTTGGGTCCGAGGTCAAATTAACTCCACCGGATGAGGTACAGTCATTTCAGGTACAACAGTTACCCCATCCCCAATGTGGCTTCTCGAACAGCTCCATGGTTACGAGTGACGCTGTGGGGATGGGGTAAGGGGTGTTGTTCTCCGCCCCGCCATCTTGAAAGCGGAGTAGACCCCGGGAACGAGGTTGATGAACTCTATTTTCCCAGAAAACGTGGATTCCGGTCTTACTGCACATGCTTGAGTTTAAACGGAACAGAAAAGAGAAAACAGTAAGCAGTACAAATGGCGGGTTGAACGTGTTCGAGGAACAAAAATTTTAGAAGCTAAATATTTTGAGCAAGAGCCGATACAACGTAGATTGTAGCAAAATTTAATCTTAGATATATATGTTCAATCCTTTAAATAAAGGTTCAATTTTATTTAAAGTCATAAAAGGCATTCAATGCAATCCAACCCTAAATTTTATATTTAATGTAATACCACAAATATTGATTCAATCCAATCCTTAAACTTAATCCAATACCACGAATATTGATTCAATCCAATTCTTAAATTTTATATGTAATGCAATCGAATACCACCAATACCACCAATATTAATGTTCAATCTTCCTGGGACGAGCGCGGCCATATAGAACCAGAGTAAACTGTGAAAGGTATAGAACAAAAGATGGCGGCTGAGTGGGGAGAAGAATTTAATTTGACATAGAAGTTGAGTTTCCCAAATTTCTATGAGAACTTGTGGATAAAACCAAGGCAATATTTGGGAACTTTGACACAGAAGCTACAGAAACGCAGGCCGAAGTTCTTGATCAAACAATTAGCCTGCTTAGGTCGATGAAAGAGTGTTGCAACCTTGACACGATACGAAGGACAAGGAAAATCTCGATTCCATCGCTGGGGCCTTAGTAGATGTGCTAAATGTGCTTCGTAGCCGGACTATCTCTCCGTCTACTGTCACTGTGGCTGTGGATTCAAGTACGATAGATAGGAATAAAGGAAAAAATCCCGGAAGACCATCTCTCAAATTCCTGTTGAGATCGATGAGATCGATGCTAGAAGAACTGCGGGGACTGGGAATTCACTTGGACACTGGGAGTTTCGAGGTAGACAGTTAACAGACGAGTAGGAGAGTATGGTTTACAGGATATGAAGGGCTTTGACGACTTACCTGATGAAAGACGCGACCGGATCATTCAAGATCAGATTACATTAACAACCATGGGAGTGCGTCGAGACAGACTAATTATCGAGTTAGGATTTCAAGTTGGATTTCGAGTTGTATTTCGAGTTGGATTTCGAGTTGGATTTTTGAGTTGGATTTTGGAGTTGGATTTCGAGTTGGATTTCGAGTTGGATTTTCGAGTTGGATTTTGAGTTGGATTTCCGAGTTGGATTTTCGAATTGGATTTTCGAGTTGGATTTCGAGTTGGATTTCCGAGTTGGATTTCGCGTTGGATTTTCGAGTTGGGCAATGTAAAATACAGACTGCAGATCAGCGGCTGGTCTAAAGTACTCGGTTCTTGTATTCGTACTCGGTTATTCAGGAGCAAATACTGATCCACATTCCATTGTTTTACCTTTTGGAAAGTAACCCAAAACCCTCAATTTGGCTAACCCTAGGCCTAAAAACCAAAGAGTGACCTGTGGAGAATGTGCCCAATACTTTAGATCCATAGGCAGACCAGGTGTAAAATGCAGACTAAGGTTATGATGTAACTGTTGAAAAGGCCCAAACCCCTTAGAGAAGCTAACCTTAGGCCTATTGACTTCAAAAGGGTTTGGGCTTTTCAACAGTTACATTATAACCTTGGTCTGTATTTTATCCCTGATCTGCAATCTGCAGTTTACACTGACCAACTCGAAAATCCAACTCGAAAATCCAACTCGAAAATCCTAACTCGAAAATCCTAACTCAAAAATCCAACTCGAAAATCCTAACTCGAAAATCCAACTTGAAAATCCAACTTGAAATCCAACTCGAAATCCTAACTCGGTAAACAGGCAACCTCGACTGCGTCTGGATAAAACATATTAGTAAATTTTCAGCTCCGACTATTGCAT
The DNA here is from genome assembly GCF_036669925.1 of Montipora capricornis. Taxonomy (NCBI): domain Eukaryota; kingdom Metazoa; phylum Cnidaria; class Anthozoa; order Scleractinia; family Acroporidae; genus Montipora; species Montipora capricornis. The sequence continues at coordinate 18,196,201 of NC_090885.1, read as the reverse complement.
TTCTAGCTTTTGATTGGCTAAAAAACTCTGACTATGAGCCAATAGTCGAAGTTTTACGTCATATGGAAAATAGTGTGCCAAGATGCTCTTTCCGGACGCTCTGTAAAATTGTGGAAATAAAAATCGGTGGCAAAACCCAGTTTGAGAATTTACTAAAACAATTATTCCATTCGCCCTTGTTGGATATGAAGTGATTATAACCAACTCGTGCCATGCGCTCGTTGATTATTTTATCGCTTCATATCCAACTCGGGCTCATGGAATAATTGTTATTTATCCAGATGCACTCCCATGCTTGTTTATGTAATCTGATCTTGAATGGTCCGGTCGCGTCTTTCATCAGGTAAGTCGTCAAAGTCCCTCATATCCTGTAAACCATACTCTGCTACTCGTCTGCTAACTGTCTACCTTGAAACTCCCAGTGAATTCCCAGTCCTCGCAGTTCTTTTAGTATCGATCTCAACAGGAATTTTGAGAGATGGTCTTCTGGATTTTTTCCTTTTTTCCTAATGCTATCTATCGTACTTGAATCCACAGCCACAGTAGACGGAGTGATAGTCCCAAACATTGAGCAGGTCTTCCAAAAAAAGCAGACACTTCTTGATATTTTAGACAACTTAGTGGCCAATTAGCCTCTGCATTATAGAACTCTTTTTCTGTGACCTTGAATGACCCTTATTTGTGAACTCATAATTTAGTGTTAATTGCTGTATTAGTAGGTTTTCCTTGATTCACCATTGAAGTTTTGAGGGACATTCAGGTCCAGTGTTACTAATAGAAAGCTTAGTGTCCCCAGTTTTTGTTTGGGGCCATGTTTTTTGTCAGCTTTAGGTTTCGGAAGACTCCTTTAAGTTGTAGCATTTAACTCTTAGTTCTTAGAAGGATTTAGCTTTCAGTGATTTATGAATACACAACCTGTTTAGGAATAGGTAAGAAAAATAATGGAGGATTGTACAATTTTCTTCTTAGAAAATAAAGGAGAGCATTGTATGTACCCACTGATGAGCAATAATAATTTAAATTTTGCAAACATATTGTAGTTTTATTTATTGCAGAAGAAGCTGTACTTTCTTAAGGGTACAGTGTTTTGGTAGTCCTGAATTCTGTGTAAAGACTCTTTTTTTAAATGATGTATTGTTCCTTCTGAATGTCTGATCAGTAATAATTGTTTACTGCTCTAAGACTGGTTTTCACTTAAGCATTGCACATAAACACAAGCAACATGCACAGACCAGTGAATTGTTTGACCTACATGTATGAAGGTAAAACAAAAATTCTAACGATCACTATATGATTTTGTGTAAACTATGTTGCTTAAACTTATGTTTGCATCTTTAGATCCGTTCTCTTCTGGAGCTGGCCTCTAAAAAACTATTTTTTTTTTGAAAGATTATCAGGTTGGTGGGCCTAGTTTTGTTAGTCTCCCTCGCAGCCGTTTTTAGTCTCATCACGCAACGCTCCTCCCCACATAGTCTCCCTCGCAGCCTTTTTTAGTCTCGTCCCCCACCGCTCCGCCCCACACGGGGAGCGTTGCGTGACGAGACTAAAAACGGGTGCGAGGGAGACTATAGTTTTGTATGCTTTTTGCAAATAAAAATGAGAGTCCTGTGCAAAGTTAGTTTTTTTGATTCACTCTTTTGACCTCTGAAAGGCTTTGAATATATTACTATTATTAATTTTTTGCTTTTTGAAATTGTAGGATTTACCTTAAATGTTTGCACACATAGTTTAACCAGGCCGTCAATTATTATTCACAAATTATAGCAATAATTTTTTTTGGAAATCAACAAAAAAAACATGAAGGGTAACGTGTGAAACTTAACCCCAACAAATTGAACATCTAGTAGTAGTAGTAGTAGTAGTACCGTAATTTCCGGCCGATTACCCGCGGGTAATGCGTTAATTTTCCAGTAAACCGCGGTTGCTGCGGGTAATAGGAAGGTGCGGGTAATGCGATAATTTTTAAATCTCAGGTAAGAATTTGACAGATTGAAACAAGTTAAAATGAGGACAATTAAACCAACACTTCCTTCAAATCTGTGTTGCCTCGTTCGTTGATTCAATCTTTAAAATGATGCTTTATTTGCCGTAGTCTTTGTAAAACCGCTCGATGAAAGCCGAAGCAAATTGAATGAAAAACAATAACCTTTCCCTTCGACCATGTCACAACTTGTCACCGAATTAAAAGTAAATGAGAACGAATATCTCACTTTAACACATCCTTTTCAATTTTAAGAAAGAGTTTATCGTGAGACACAATTCAATGCTGAAAAAGTAACAAGATGCGAATGTGTTTATTTTGTGATGCCACAAATTTTTCCGTTCAAAACAATATCTTACGATCTTGTTTAAATAATTTCAAACCTTTACTAATTAATTAAACTGATGCTTCCTTAAAACTTTTGTGTTGCCAAGCTTGTTTGTTACCGTAGTTCAATCCGAAAACGCTTCCTATTCAAGATTTGTGTGATGTTTTATTCTAGTGTTCTGAAAGCCCTCAATGAAAGCCGATGCAAATTGAATGAAAAACAAATCAATAATGTTTAAGTGATTACTGTATTTCACTGCTTTTTTCTTCGCTTAATTTAAAAGCATTTCTCACCTGCACTCCTTTCAATTTTGTATATGAAAGATTGAAAGCATTTTTTGTGAAAGCACGCTCAAAGCTACAAAGCAAGATGCCGACATATTTCACGGCACCGCATAATTATTTAGAACGTGACTGTGTGCACGTGTGTAAACAAAACACTAACTACAGTGAAAAATTTGCTGGATTGTTCAGCGCATCAGTGAAATGTTCCTAGCTACCCCTGGTTTGAGTAATAGAGCATTTTCCCATTTAAGCGACTTCTTATAAAGGCCCGGTCTTTTGCCCGTGGGTATGCCTAACCACCACCCCATCAGGTATTTTTAACACTCGCCCCCACTTTCTCTCAACCTATCAAAATGGCGCTCAATGATCAATCGTAAAGATGTTGGCCTTCAACTCGTATTCTATCGAATCTTAGCGTTAATACATTGGATATTTAGGTCGTTTTAACAAGACAAACCGGAAATGACTAAGGAGAGTGTTTAAGGCTGCATTATTAATTGCCAATTCTTAGCAGAAAATGCTATCGATCTTCTGCTTTGTAAACAACAACTTGGAATATTCATCGCTCCAAGTTTGTGAGTTCTTGTCCCGGAAATACAGTAGCAAGATTTTTTCGGTTTTGGGGTGCGGGTAATAGGCCAGTGCGGGTAATCTGTTGATCGTTTTTTCCCCTTGTGACAAAAATAGACCGCTGCGGGTAATCTGCCGTGCGGGTAATCGTCCGGAAATTACGGTAGTAGTAGTACTTTATTTATCCACATTTCACGGATGAGTAAGACTCGTTTTAACGTGAACATGCCAGATTAACATAAATACAGTACATATCAAGATGGGTAATGATTTTTTGTATCATCAACCCATTTTTTGTATCATCAACCCATTGCTTTCTGAGAGTAACACTGGCAAAGTTTGCTGTTTTATGCCGTACAATTTTATCATTATTTGTGAATGGAGGCCAGCCATCTTTGGGGCAACTGGGTCAGTAACATTTATCGGTTGACCACGTGCTGGTGAATGCAGCTTGAACAAGTACGACCATTGTGAGTAATGGAACCCTTCAAATTTTAGTCAAATCCACAATGAATTGGAGTTGGTGGTGTGTTGCGTATGGGCAGGCCAAATTATTTTTATCAGGACTTAAATAACGTTTTTCTCTTTGATCCCTGGAATCAATACGACTGCCACCTAAATAACCACCTAAGTCAAGACAACTGAAATTACTGCACAACACAAAGCTACAGTGCGAGGAAAAATTCCTTATTTGTAGCAGCTTTATAACTCGGTGCCTAGTAATTCACTAGTAATTAGTACGTTGCTTTCACCCTTATAAGAAATAACCATTTTTCTTTGTTTTTTGCCCCTAATACGAGCTGATGTGAAAATATTTGTAGAGCCAAGATTAATCCCTGAATGAAAATCATTTAAAGCAGCACGTGGTCGAAGACGTCTTGAGCAATCCCACCGCAATCCTCGCATAATTATAGCCTGCCATGAAAATCTCAATTCTTATACTCGTTTTAGCGACTGATGGCATTTACAAGTCTCAACGATAACTATAAAATAGACTAATTTTCAAAACGTAACCTAAAACTGAAAAGAGCATCGATCGTTTCGACGGCCCCCATCTTTCAACCACGTGGCATGTAACTTCAAGATCATACATTAAAGTTTCGACTAAGGAGCGTATAAATGTTGGCTATTGACTTTCGAAGATTTAAAAAAAAAGGTGCGACATAGTGAGAGTAAGCCCCGTTGAGTTGAACATTGGCCAGATGACACTTGCATAACTTTGCTGCGACAAATAGCCTTCCTCTTGTCTAGCTCGGCTGAAGAGCTTCTTCGCTGTACAGACTCGAGAAAACCTCTATTCTTCACGACTGGCACTCACTGCCTCAGGTCCGGGGACTTTCCCCAAAGCCAACAAAAGTGTTGTTGAGAAGAAGGCTTAAGTTTCAACACGAGAAACGTGTGTTTTCAAAAGCCTCTCGTTTTTCTCCGTGCGTAGCTTCGTGGCAAGTCTTCACTGTGTCGCACGCTTGCCGACTGTGTGACACGTGTTCTTATACCGTTGGTTCAACCAATCAAAGAAGCTCTTTTGTTATGGCGGCCAATGAAACACTGAGTATTACACTGAGTACTATTTTATTGGTAAAGGGAGGACTGGACTGCTGGCAGTCGGTTTTTGGATCTTTAGCTCAGAGCACTGGGTAAAAGAAACCTCGAATATTTTACTGGATACTCTACACCCATGAACAGAATTGAATCGTTTAAGGGCCACATTTTGTTGCGATAACATGCTCAATTTCAGCCCAGGCGCAAAACGCAAGTTTCCATGCGAAAGTTTACTGAGATGAGAAAACAAAATCGATGCGCGTGCTCACGTCCCCTTTTTAGCAAAGCTCAAAAAATAATCACGATTACATGGATTTTTCGGCCCTTTTGTCCAGGCTGGAAATCCTAGCGCGGTGTCAGGCCAGGATTTTCAGCCCGGGGCTAAAAAAAAATTATCTGGCAGACTGGAAGAGACTCTTGTTTTCCAATCGTGTCTACTGGGAAGATCATAGTTAGTAGAGGGGAATGGTTCCCCTCTACTAACTATGGGAAGATGTTTGGTTACCGAACAAAAAAATATCATCAGTCTTCGTTTGCGCTTTTGTGAAAAATATTTTCTGGAGGAATGTAGTTGAATCATGGGCAGATTATCTTTGTGAACCTGCTGAAACCAGCTAGTGACTTCTTGTCACATCCACTATATGGAATAATGTTTTTATTAAGATTGAAAGTAAATCTGTGTTCTATATGCTCTTGTCCGAGAGGTTTTTCTTGAGCCATGAGAGAGCCGCGCAATGACGAGAAGAGAAAAACCTCTGGTTACCTTGGACTTGAATTTCACTTTCATCAATTGGTTGATATTTTTACAAACACGCAAATTAATATGATTGCTTTGTTTGATTGGTAATACCGAGAGGACGCATGATTTCTAACTTTCCATTGATTCCTTTTGTAATTATCGATTTGACGCGTTTGACAGCTGGCGTCCGCGTGAAACTGAGATTAGGGAGCTTAAGCAACGACAACGGCGACGGCAACGAGAACGTCATCTCAAAATATACATTCGCGTTATTGTAATCGCTTCGTTACTATTTCAACTTTTTCAATATGACGGGGGTGTGGTAGTTCCTCAAAAATGACGCTGGTAGGAACGGCGCTCAATTAAGGGCAGAAAATGAAAATTTATCCTCAAGTAATGACGTTGTCCATAAAACCTCAAATTTGGCTATTTCACGTTGTAGTTTTGCTGACGACGGCAAAGAAATGGACAAAAGTGAAAAACGCACGTGCAGGGCGTGCAAAGCTATTGTTTTTGCCTACTAAATATGCAAATTTGTGACGTTCTCGTTGCCGTCGCTGTTGTCGTTGTTTAAGCTCCCTATTCAAGTCCAAGGGAACCAGAGGTTTCTTTTCTCGAAGTTCTTGCCGCTTTGCGACTCGAATTCGCCTCTTCCCGGCTATCTCGCGGCACAAGAGAAACCACTGGGATCAGGGTATGTTCCATAGGTCGTGGTACATAAAAAAATTACACTACGTCAGTGATCTTGCGGACGAATCTGTCTTCTTCTTCGTGTCAACCATCTGAATTGATTAATAAGTTTAATTTTAAGTGAATCTTCTTACAAGCTTTTGGTATTATGAGCGCAATTCCAGTTTCATGGAAATTAGAGATTAGAAAGTTTGGTAAATGGTTATCTGTGGTCAAATCTCAAAATATAGAAAAAAATTTTATTGGCACAAATGTACTGTTAATGAAAATGGGTATTAAGGATCGCGATGAGTACATCGCCAACAATGCTATTGTCTTTGGCGACATGTACTTGCAGTGCTGAAATTCTCAAGACCGGGCATCAGAGATTAGCAAGTTGAGAACTGATTGACTGTGATTGGTTAACAGTTTCTAGCCTGTTGCTCCGCCGGAAATGAGACGGTGTCAATCAAAATCTTAGATGTGTGAAGTTGATCTCAAGTCGGTGTCAATCGAAATTATAGATGCGCAAAGTCATATAAAAAATTTAACAATGCCATCTTAATTTACAGCCGTGTACTTGCACCGAATAAGCAGCTCTCGACATCATCGCAAGCTCTAATACCTCTTCAAAACTTAGAAAACACGGTTTTTAAGCGGTTCTGACAACCGAGTGGCTTGCGTTCTAACACTAACCGATTTCAGTTTTACAAAGCAGTTAACAAATCTTTTATTTTTACAAGGCGGTAAGAGCACGAAGTAAGCCGACTGACTCATGCTCTACAGCGAGCTGAAGCCCCCTTGGGAGTATCCGCTTGGTTTCGATCGATTGTTCGGTTTTGCTTTTCATGCTTACCCTCTTTACAGCACTCACTTTGTTTAGTTTATGCGTAAGGATATTAACAAATTTTTATTTCGACTTTTTATTAAGAAAGTGTAAAGACTAAAAAAGAGAAAACCAGAAGACAACTCTGTTTGTGATTACAAAAGATCAATGAAGTACTGGTCAATCGATCCGTGACTGACCCAAAATAGTAATCCCATTGGGAACAAGTTTTCCTTTGCAACAACGAATATTCAAATTTGGATCCGTTTTCTGACATAATGTGTTCATAATGTAACTGAAGCGTGCGCTAAAAGCAGCAAACTGTAAACGGCCACGATCGTGGAAATACATAAAGTTCATTTTAAAAAAGTCACACCTCGCTGGGTCGCATTACCTTTCAGTAGCTCTTTAATGTGACGAGTGCAACATTGTTTTTGAGGGCGGGACTATGAATTAATTACAACACTCGCGGGAAACTTAAAATTAGCCAACTCAATCCCCGTGGGAAATTTGTAGAGGCAAATTTGAATATTATCTCTGAGGTTCGGCGTTTGGTTGAAGGAAAGGCTAAAAAAATACTCCTTCTACTGATCGGAATCCCGCGAAAATTCGGCAGACCATCTTAGAGTATCAAGTAAAAAAAGCCATATGAATACTCATTTCCTCACCCCTTATTTTTCGAAATTTTCTCTCTGAAATTGTCCAAGCCATACAAACAAAGTGCCGAAATAGCTACTTTTGAGGCCAAAAAATAAAAAAAGATACTTCTAACTGAACCACTGACGTAAGAACAGTCACATTTTTTTATTAACTTCTTTACAACAAAGTAAAGGTAAAAAACAAAAGCCATGTGAATACTTGATTGTAAACTGAATAGTTAACCCGTAATAGAAGAATTTTCAAGCGGTTCTCCCGGCTTTCGGCCGACTTTCTTTATTGTTTACTGTACAATTCCCCAATTAGCTTTCGAATTTAGCGCTGCAAAGCGGGGAAAAGTCCCGGATGTGTCGCAGCATTGTGGGCGATGGCTTTTTCTGTGAGAGTAAACCGGAAACTATATATAGAGCACCTCTGACTGGATCTTTCCACTGACAAAGCTACCTAAACGGTTTCATTATAATTTTGAAAATTTGGCATGTGACATTTCCTATCAGGAAAAATTCTTAACTTTGTAAGTGGAAACTGACGGAAAAAGCTTTTTTGTCAATAAATGATGCATTGTATGTAATGTAGAATTGTTAGTACTGTAGTTGTATTATATTAAGCTTGCACTGTTTGTAATAGTTTTTATTTTATTTTATTTTCTGTGTAATAGATGTATCTTAGGTGTAAAATAGTAAGTAAATGTTGGTTGTTAGCTCCTTTTGTTCCTTATCTATGTCTCTAGAGTAGATAAGAAACAAAAGGAGCTAGACAGAGATCATTTGTTTTCGTCCAACAACATGGCGGCGATGACGTCACGTGAAAACTTCTTATTAGGCTGATTTAGCAACAGAACGGGAACGTCAGTGGCGACGGCGCGCGCAGAAAAAACACCAATGAGAATTCAGAATAGAATAGACTCCACTCTTTTCTTCTCTATTCTAAATTCTCATTGGTAGTTTTGCTGCGCGCGACGTCGCCACTGACGTTCCCGTTCTGTTGCTAAATCAGCAAATGGCGGTACTATCAGCGCCTTTGTTTGGAGGCATGATGCATGAATACCGCTCCCGCTCTCTTGAACCGTGATAATTTCAGCCTCTTACCTATTGCATCTATTTGCATCTCATTAAAGGAAAGGACGCTAATTATTATAATGTGCGCACAAGAGATCATGATCTCTTGGTGCGCATTTTTTCCTTTCTTGGCAAATTGATGAGCATGTGAAATGACTTGTGATATCTTCGATATCTTATGATGTCACATACTCTCATCTTAACACAGATATTGACCAATGAGAGTGCGCGTACTATCTTAATTATTTTAAAAATGTTGGTGTTGATTGTCAACCTGGTTACAATGTGAACCGTATTTGATTAAAGAACCTCATCCAATCCGCTTACGAAAGGCATCTTCGAATTCTGATTGAAAGGTCTACGCGCCTGAGTATATGTGAATTGTTTAATATTTAGAAATGGTTTGATACCACTCTCTGGTTGGAAGAGAACTTGCAACTTGCAAAGTTAGGATTCAAGACCTAACGTTACGACAATCGTACTATTGATGCAAGAGAGTTCATCACACCAGGGAGTTCGTCGCTAGGACGTGTTATTGACGATCAACTCAGTATCTTGGACCGAACTTGTCGACGAATTGTCCCGCAAAGTCTCTTTATTCATAGATGCGTTAAACCGAGTTTAAATAAAGAAATTCTACTTCTGCGTGGAGTACGTCCCTTAAATTCTCTTAAGGATGTGGTCCAAATCTACAATACTCTCATTTTGGCATACTTTGATTACTGTAGTCTCGTGTGGGACAGTTTGACCATCCAACCTAGCAAGACTCCCGTTACGAAAGCGCCTTTTGATACAAGCTGGAATTTTTTATTAGCCAGATCCTAACGATGTTTAAAACTGTCCATGAACTCACTCTCGAGTATTAACAGCGTCTTTCAAGTGTATTCCTCGTCGCGCGGGATATAATCTGAGAGACCAAGAGGGGTACTAGACTTGCCCAAGCCACGCACTAACTCTTTAAAAACAGGAACGGCGGAGCCGGGGGGTGGGGCTGGGAAATTATTTAAAAAATTTTAAACACTAACAGAAAGAAAAAGTAGCATTTCCGAGCATTTCAAGAACCCCTTACAAGTTAGCGTCTCTGGCGCTTGCTTGTTAGCCGCCTTCCCTCCCCCCCCCCTCCCTCCCACCAATACAAAATACGCTCCGCCGTCCATGAAAAAGGAGTCTTAGGGGGTATTTACATGAGACTGAAACGATCTCAGATCGGCATGAGTTCGTATCGGCCTCGATCATATTTCTTTTTATGCGTTGACATGAGACCGGCCTGACAATGAATTCAAACCGGTGTGAATTCGTCTCGGCTACTGAACCGAGACGAGAAATTCTTATACCGGTCTGAGTTCGTACCGGTCTCATGTAAATCACAACAAATCTCAGACCGGGTCCAGAAATTTCAAGCCTGTATGCTTTTGGGTCAGCCATATATTTATTAGAAAAAAAACATATCGTTTCATCCCGAAACCATGCACTAAGCATCTCGTCCCGGCTTCACGTAAACAGCTGCAAAAATTTCATACTGGTATAAGTTCATACGGGTCCGAGTTCGTCCCGGCCTCATGTAAATACCCCTTAGTTATAGCGGGGCCCCTCTGTGGAACAGCCTGCCTCAAGGGCTAAGAAACGCCGACTCCGCTGGGCAATTCAAACGACTTAGTACCAAAGCTTTACCATCAAATTCCCATACAGCCTACGAACTAAAGACTTTTCTTTTGTTACATGGACATTAATTATCAAAAAACAGAAATGATCCTCGTACTTACCTGGACAATCTGAGCGCAATTGTCTCTTCTTGACACGTGCAAAATTCAGGCGGGGATTTGAAACCACGACCCCTGCAATGCCGGTGCAATGCATGCTGTACCAACTGAGATACGAAGCCACTCGCAGGTTAGGAGTAGGTGAGGGAAAATCACCGAAAAACTCGTTTTACATCCATCGACAAGCAATCATACAACCCTCTCGAAACTTGAGAATTTTTATTCAAAGAAACATCTTGGTTAAACTCTTCATAAATTTAAAAATCATTATCAGAATTCTATATGAAAGTGAACCAAACCACTTCCTTTGAGGCTCGATTTGCCCTGCCTATATTTAGGGTACGTCTTGATAATATTATTGATGTCTAAGTGTGATTAAATCTTAGCCTTTGAACTAGTTCTTTCTTTGGGGATCGTGCGTTTCAGGGGACGTCCCTTTCCTGGCTCAGGCGTGTTATCTCCCAGACCAATAGCCCATTTCCGAGTTGCTGCATGCCTCAGTTTCAAAGCGAGGCCTGGTGCACAGCCATTCAAATGGAAATAAGTTACGTATTCTTATTCAAATCAAACTCATTTCCCTTACAATAGTTGAGCACCAAGACTCACGTTGAAACCGAGACAAACAGCAACTCGGAAATGGCCCATTCCCTAAGCTTTGTTCGCAGGCCGCAGTCGAAGGCAAATTTGGGTGCAAGCCGCGTGGAATAAGTTATGAAGAGTCTGTTTGCAAGCTAAACCATACAATAACACAGGAATCCATCACAAAGGAATACGTCTAAAGTAAATCCACCATGCTAAATTGCCCTTTTAGAGCAGTTTTCGAAGGACTGTCGAAGTAATTACGCGATTGCAATTGCTTCGCTGAGAGATTGGTTTAAAAATCTCGCTCCAGTTTATCAACCAATGAGAAGGAAAACCAAAACCAATCCCGTTTTGCAAGCGCGATTTTCCCGCGCTTTTAACAAGTCACACGGAATTGCTACGAATTTGGATTGGTTCATTGCGCTGTTTACACCTGCTGTGATTGGTCGAAGTAATTACCTTGATATTTGTTTTACGACACTCAATTGAAAACCGTCGTTGTGTTAGTTTTCCGTTTGCCTTACGCCTTCTTTTGTCCTTCCGGTAATTAACATATATGTTCTCATTATTCATTTCTTCTAGATCTACTACTTTCAGAGATAATTCCACAGCTGCAATAACATAAATCTAAAACTAGTTTGAGGTTTTTAATGCAAGAGACTGAATATAATAACAGACGACTAAAAACGCCGAAGCTAAGGCTTCTATGAAGACACGCCCGTCGATCAGTCGTTCCACCCTGGATGGCCCCTGATAAGTCGAAGACCAGCGTTTGGTAAACCTTGGAATTTACAGAAGGATCCCGTATCCCGCTTGGACTCAGTACCAACGGGATCGGTGTCTTGGCGCCAAGTGGTCCAGAAATTAAAATTCATCACGCTTTGTAAATAGCCAAGTGTTGCTTCTGGCAGTTCGCGGGTTAAATCTAAATTTGTCTCTAGCAATACAATGCCGAAAAACCTAAATTGTTGGTTACTGATTTCTTTACTTTTTCAGATAATCAACTTTTTTATACTAGTTACTCCATGCATGAGAAATTATCGCTAAAAATTAGCAGAACGGATTTTATCGTGTTGCCACTTTGCACCTTTTGTGATTCTAATGATTATCAATGCTATGATAGGCAATTAACAACTGAAGAGCTTAAAATAGGTAAAATAGTCATGCAATTTATAAGTAAGGTTGAAGACAAGCTCGCTCCTGAAATACTAGCAAGCACAATCCCAGTGTTGCATCGGTCTTCAGTGCAGCATCGGTGACCGCAATAGTTTGCTGTGATGTTCCCATATTGCTTTCGATCGGTAATTTCCTGTCGGCACTTTTTGTCGTTGCATTGTTCCTGAAAGAATCGCGGAGTAACATAAATTATTAAATTCTCATCCTCGGATAATGCATTTCGCGTGCTCTGATTGGCTCACTCAATCTCTTAGTTTGACCTTATATGGTAAATGATTGCGTTAAGCGTTTCTAAGCTAAATAAGTTATACATGCATTACGTAGCTGTTTTACTAGGGAGCTTACGAAACGAGGATGACGACGGTTACGAGGATTAGAGAACTTCATTTTAAAATATTCATATCACTACGAAACTATTTCACGTCGTTTCGCGTTAAAAATGTGTAGTAACTGTCAAGGAAATAAACTGGTATGAGTGGGTTGAAAGCGCAGAGAGAGAACTGAAAATTCGTCGTCATGTGCTAACGTTCTCCACAGAACCTTGAATTTGGTCATTTCACGTCGTCATTTAGAAGATGGCGGCAAAACATGTACACAAATGTAAAACGCAAGTGCAGAGCGTGCAGAACCATTGTTTTTGCTCACTAAGGGCCTCTTCATATGAGCCCGGTTGACCCGGCTGGCTCGGTTACCGAGATGAAATTGGTGTCTTTTCATATGGTGACTTTCAGCCCGCTTTCCGAGATGAAAAACTTGAAAAAGTGGTGACGCGACCATTCAGGGGTCAAATCTAACGAACAAGACTGGCGAGAATTTCTCGATTTTCTTTGTTTGAACAACCTCAAATTTCTTTTGACTTTACGTTAGCTACTAAATAAGACTATTCTAAGCTTCATTATCGAAAAAAAGAGAACTAAAAGCTCGGTAATGTCCGTTCTATCACGAAAATGCATTGTATTATTTTCCTCCCGGTAACCGGGATGAAGTGTTCATATGGCAAAATTTCCAGCCGGCCGCCCTCTCATATGAACACATCAAAGTTTTTACAAAGGATTTAGAGGTAAGGCGAGATCTCGGAAACCGGGCCAGCCCGGTCAACCGAGCTCATATGAAGAGGCCCTAAACCTATTGTTTTGTAGCGTAGTCGTTTCGTAAGCTCCCTACTGATCGACGAGTACGCTGGATCGTAACCTCTACATCATTGTTGGGAAAAACATTTTAGTCTCCTCTTCTACACCTATATATCCTCTCTCCCACGCCCATCCCCCCGAAAAAACAATCAATGGGGTTTTTGCGGTTCTTCGTCTTCCTCCAGAAGAACATTCCAGAGATTTACCATCGCGTTTACTTAACACAACAAACGGCAAACGACAGGCTCCTGCATGTCATTATCTCTCTTCCTTTAATGAAGTTTCCTGATATCTGCAGATAAGAGGCAAAACTTGACCTCTATAACATCAAACATGTTTCTTTGCTTTGTGGTAAAACGCAACTTTCAGTCTAACGTTTGCCGTTTGGCGTAAAACGCGATGCCGAATGTCTCTATTGTGTTGGGTGAGGACAGAAGGGGGAAAGCAGAGGGAAGAGGGAAGAGGGAAGAGGGATGAGGGAAAAGGGAAGAGGGAAGAGGGAAGAGGGCAGTGGGAAGAGGGAAGAGGGAAGAGGGAAGAGGGAAGAGGGAAGAGGGAAGAGGGAAGAGGGAAGAGGGCAGAAGGAAGAGGGAAGAGGGCAGAGGGAAGAGGGAAGAGGGAAAAGGGAAGAGCGAAGAGGGAAGAGAGAAGAGGGAAGAGGGAAGAGGGAAGAGGGAAGAGGGCAGAGAGAAGAGGAAAGAGGGAAGAGGGCAGAGGGCAGGGGGCAGAGGGAAGAGAGAAGAGGGAGAGGGCGAGGGAAGAGGGAAGAGGGAAGAGGGAAGAGGGAAGAGGGAAGAAGGAAGAAAGGACAGTGCTGGATGGCAAAGGTAAGGTTGTCGGCCTTTGGGGTTGAGGTAAGAGAAAAACAAGTCTTACCTGGATCCAGCAGGTTTTTGCAAATTCGTCAAGCTGTTGGCCATTTGTATGCAGCTTTGAAGTAAACACTATCAAGCATGTATCAAAGTCATCGGGGCATCGTGCAACCTTGCTGTATTCCAAGCAATCATCCCAGGATTTTGTTGAATAGCACGTGTGACATTCCAGAGAAAAGCCTAAATTGGAATAGCAATAGGCAGAATCAAAGTGTATAAATTTACACTCATATAAACATTTGTGCATAAATATTTATGCCCTCGAGAGTAGGGAGGAGGGTTTTCTTTCCTCCCCTCCCCCTCCCCCTGTCTTCATCTTTGCTCTCGTCCCATTTTTTGCTTGGTCAAAACATCGAAAGCCCGCAACTTGGTCTTCTTCTGTGAAACCGCGCGGAAACACGTGCTACGGAGGCTACGGTTAAGTTTTTGTTTACATTACCAAACTTTGGATTCCAACAAGAAAACGTTTCAGGAGAGCCGTAAAGGTAGTTAAAACTTTCGATTTATGATTCGATCATTTCCTACCCATTTGTGTTCGCACGTGTATTTTTGAGAACTTTATCGAAAATGTAGCCTGTTGTGATTTTTTTTTTCAATCAACAAGAAGAAAATTTTGAATGAAGAAAACGAAATTGGAATTACAGTCTTGTTATTCTAACGCAAGATTTTTCTGGAACTCCACCCTGCCCCATTGTGGACACCGTGTAAATTACCCAATTTTGAGTAGTTCTTAACATTACCAAGCAGGAAAGAAATAACTTTGGATTTTCAACAAGAAAACGCTGCAGGAGAACCCAAGACCATAAAGGTACTCAGAACTTTCGATTCGCGATTCACTTCTTCCCTTTTGTGTTTTTGCGCTTTTGATCGAATGCCGAGCCTGCTTTTCAAGCTGTTCAGCAGTAACGACACGCACGCCTTTCGGACCTATCCTGCCACCCGGACTGTCACCAAGGTCTTAGGGACAAAAATCGGCGTTTCGATGACATAGTGCATTACGGGCTAAGCCCGTTTAGCACAAAAAGACGAATATGTCTGCGAGATAAAGTTTAGGGTGTCAGATAGACGGTTGAGATCACAGCGGCTCAGCGCAAATAACCGTAGAATTCTTAGCAGTACGCATTTATCACGGTTCTGCGATTTTGGTAATAGCAAGCCTAAGAAAAGTCTTGAATTGAATCAAAACGCAAGTTCTTTGATTACAACATTTGTAGACAATCAAACGACCCAATCATCGCTTTCGAGGCCGAGGTTGTAGAATGCTAGCAGCGCGTAGTTACGCAATAGCGCTTGATTAGGAATCGTGATTAAGGCTCGTGTTTCTAATTATCCAGAAGGGCTCCTGGTAGCCGATATCACAGATGCCTTAGTAGCAAGCTTTTCCTTGGGAGAACAAGGTTTTCGATGTTTTTACTGCGTGAAAAATGAGGCGAGACCGAGAAAATGAAAGACGGGGAGGGCAGGGAATTCAAGACCCCTACCCCTCTTTTTTTTTTCGCCTCGCCTTATTTTCAGCGCGGCCAAAACATCGAAAATCTTGTTCCCCCATGGAAACGCTTGCTACGCAAGCTAGAAATCGTACAATAAATCAATGCTGCCGTGGAATTGCTCTCACGCTCCCTTGAAACCGACTGCGGAGTAGGCCGAACGTTATTGAGGTAGCTTGGATGACGAGACTGGCATAGAGTTTGGGAGAGCCAAACAATGTCCTAGGAGAAAGAGAACGCTCGTCCCAGGAGCCCATTGGGTGATGGGCTCCTGGCTCTTCCCAGTTCCCTACTAGCGGCACGTCCAAAATGGTGGGTCTTTTACAAGCGATCGAAATATACACTGGCCTTATACGAGCGACCGTGTATATAAGAAAAGCACAGCAGTGTTGGCCCATTTCTTACACGAAGAGGGTCGTGATAATGTAACTCTCGAGAAAGTTTGACTTTGCACAATCAGACATCCGGTTATGCAATGTGATAGAGGGATTAAGTACCTCTTACACTCTCGGTTTCTTTGTTCAGGCTAAAGCTAGTGCAAAATTCAAATCACCATCACGTTTTCTTTTCTGCATTTAAACCTAGAATCATTTCAAACAAATTTAACTATGCCTACTACAAAAGATATGCAATAAAGGAACGATCATTTTCTATTAAAAGAAAACAATTCAAAGCGACAACAAAATTTGTTTTTTTCTTTTTGTTTTTCCTTTGGGACGACCGTTATTTAGCGTCACTTTGAAGATTCGAGAGAAACGGGGAAGGCCATTTTAGTATATTCAACGTGATTGAAGAGACGTTATTTCTCCTTGTGTCAGTTTCTAATCATCGGTGGTCCCGCTCTCTGAAAGATTAGACAAACTAAGACTATAAACGGAACTATAGTTTGACTCACGTGTGCAGAATAGAGAACACAAGGCCCCTTCATTAGTCAAGAAAATTTTTGTTTATGCTTAGACTCCTCCGCAAGAGATTTGTCAGAAAGACTATATGTCAACTCCAACTGAGTTCAAGTACTAAACCAGGACCAATCGAAACTCGAAACTCGACAGTTTACAGACTTTTTCATTTTCCGAGGTATTTCGTCAACGTATTAACATACCTTTTGGCAACAACTTGAACACGATCAAGAATCCCGCGAAGAGATGAAATGAAGAAAGACTTTTGGCCATTTTGAGAATGGTGACCTTTTTGCAACTGGAGAGCTAATAAGTTGGTCTTTAGTAATCCTGCTTCTGCAGTGATGTAATCTCACTGAGAAAGCAAAAGTTTGATTGATTCTTTTCACGGGCGATGTAATTAAAGAACCACTGTGCATGTTGTAGCCCTGCTGAAGTGCGAGATCATATCGCATTTCCTTTCTACTTCCTCTACATAGGACTTTCAGGAACAGGATATGGAGCCGTAGAGAGAGGAAAGAAGTTATTCAAGGATGAAATTAAGCATGGCATTATTATAGCATTTTCTCGATCCTTGAACCTCTCTGATAATCTTGTGTGTCTTGGCGAGCAAGATACTGCATTCTCGAAGGTTAACGGCTTACTCGGACTAAGGCCCTTCCAATGGGGGCCTTGTTCTTTAGCAATCTGCTTGTGTTCCCTTGTTCGCGAAATTACGTCCAAACTTGTTTTCAGCTTTTTGATCCTTAAAATGGTTTATGTTGCATTGCTCCCCTGCATGTTTCCCACTTCAAATTAGCTATGTTCCTTTTTTTCCTCAAACCCCTGCAACCTTGGGCTACCATTCCTCGCTTTCATAAATCCACTCCAATCATATATTTTTCCACATTGGTGTTCATTCATGAGGCCTGTCTCACCTTTTTGGAAATGGACCAATATTAAAGTGAAAGAAAACAGCTTTAAAAAAACGTATTCTTTTGCAAAGGAAATATGAACAGATTGTTGACAAGGCTTTCGAGATAATTAACCTCAATTAACATAAGAATATTCCTTTATACAATAATAATTTGGTGGCAATTCTATTTTATTTCGAGGAAAGAAACGAAAAGGACACCGGCGCAAAACTTGACATGGCTGTCAGCACTGCTCTGTTAAGAGGGGGACATGGGGATTTGCGGTGTTGCGGTGTTGATGGTTTTTTCAATGCGGTGATGCGGTGAATAAAATCTCAATTTGCGGTGTTGCGGTGATCGCAAACCCAACGGTGTGCGATGTTTGTGTTTCGCAAGCTACGGTGTTCGGTGAAATGAAATTATTTGCTGCACACTCTGGAAATGTTGTTTTATCGCTTGGCAGCTTTTCGGGTCAACTTCTCAGTAATGTTCATGGAACTTCATACAAACGAGCTCTCCGGGTAAATAGAAGAAAACTGATTTACGGGTATCAACAGTATCAACGCGTAGGCATGCATTGACAAGAGTACATTTTGTTGTGTTTATTTTGTGGAAAATTGTTAGGGTATAAAAGTGTCATGTCAAGTGTAGACGTTAAAATCATATAGCTAAAAATAATTGTTGCGGTGACGGTGTTTCGTCGACTTTTCTTGCGGTGATGCGGTGTTCGTTAATTTTTTTTTGCGGTGTTGTGGTGTTTAGGCCCCCCCCCCCCCATGTCCCCCTCTGTTAAGTATGTGACCCTCATGTATCGCCTCAGCAGAACGGTAAGTATCGGTCTTAGGTTCAGTCATCAACAAAGTTAACTTCCTGTTTCACTTTTAGATCGGTTTTAAAAGATACGTGCAGGAAAACAAACAGTATCCTCTCCATCGATGCAAGCATATATGCAAACAACATACGAGGACACATTAACATGAACTTTTTTTTTTTCTTTTTTATAAGAACGTCTAATTTAAGGGCTCAGACTGAACTGGTTCTTACATATTTTTGCGATTTGAGCCTGAAAATGTTTTTAACATGTTTTTTAAGGTTGTGTGGTATACAAACTGAGTTGTTCTTCATTGTATCACGCAATAAAAAAACCACATTGTTAATGTTATAAACGTCCCTAAATATTCGAGTTTATTGTCCTGTTAGACCACACTTTAACATTTCTTTTATTTTCATTGATACTAGTTACAAAAACGAAAACAAATGAGCAAAATAATTAAAGATGTTCTTATAACTCAGTGACTCTCAGCCTGGGTATGTTCTTAAAATGTTGGTTTATCTCTGCCTGAACGTTGTTATAAAAAGGTTCTTATAAAAAAAAGTGTGTAGGGTCTTAATTTTTTCCTATCAAGACCGGCTCTCCTGTGCTCAATTATTCAGTTTGCTTATGCTTAATCTTGCGTCGCTTTATGGCTGCTACTATGACTGAGAAATTCGATCTTTAGAAAATCGAACTCCAGCGTTTATCTATTAATTTGGACCTTAATTATAAAACTATTTGAACCGGAAAGAAATAAGACTGAAAAGAAAAGGAAAGAAGAAGAAGAAGAATAAGAAACCGAAATCGAGACGTACTGAAAAAGGTAACCTGCGATCAGGCTCCATTTTCGTTACACTAGGGGACGAAGAAACGATTGTAGCGAGGGCCGACATATATAAGAGGATATGAAAGAACGGAGGGAGGAAAAAAAGAGGTTTTGATACGATTGTAGTAGACTATAATAGTTGTGATAACAATAACACGGACTAGATTACCGTAAAACACATTCGGAACTGGTAAAAGAAACAATGTTATCCAAATAAGGAAGATATTGATAAAATACCGAGGAAAGGTGTTTTCCTGTTGTTTACACGTGCCACAGTGGTTTGCCCAAGTATTAATTAATTTTTTGATTGATGCCGGCTGACATTGTGTCAGCATGGAGGTTTTTCCCTACGACACAAAGGATAATTTTCATAGATTTCGCGTGTTTTTTCATAACCATGATGAAAATGAAAGGTTCGACCCATATAACCCGATGCACGTGTAAAGGAAACTGAAAGACGGTGTAATTAATTGGTAGAAACAATCGAGGCAAAGACGGTTCAACATTTGCTTTGAATCCTTTAAAAGATGTTACAGCGGTTATCAATCACACGAGCCCCTCAACGACATTTTCTCATATTTCGAAAGATAGATAAATCAATTGAACTTGATTTTAGACATTTGTTACGCCGGACGGTCAAAATCTGTCAATAAGCGAACCTTCAATTACAGGAACATTGCAGAAATTACAGTATAAGCTCACGTACATATCAAATATTTCAGTCTCTGGATGCATTTGTACCACAGCCCAATATTTATTCTTTGGCTTAACTTTTGTTATCAATATAAATGCATTTTATCTGGAGAAGTAAAAGTAACATCAAAAATAAGCAACTGAAGGAAAACGAAGAGCAAAAACCACTTGCAAGTGCTCCATTTGCGGAGGGAGAGATTTCACGACTGTCGGGCGGGCATGCACCGTCATTTGCTTTAGCGTCTTATTCTCCCGCGTGCACCGCGTGACATCTCGCGAAAGAAACTCCGTTGGTCTAAACTTGGAGCTTTTGCCTTTTAAAAACAAACCCATTGTACTTGAAATGGGGAGAGAATTAAACGTGAACAGCAAGAAATATTACGGCTCTTATACAATGAAGAAAAAGATTTAAAGCGATTTACCATTTATCAGCAAGCACCAAATAGGATAAGACAGGAACCATGAGAAACGATGGACTTTAAACTTTCCAATTTCCGTTTTAATCCTATCAGATGAGTTTAATTATTAAGAAAGGGGTTTGGGGGTTATGACCCATAACTTTTTACTTTTCCATTTCTGTCTCAGCTGAGACAATAGCTGAATGAATGGACCTTTGTAAAACACAAGTTGTTCAATTTTTAACCCATTCATGCGCACAATCAGTTGTTGACGGGGCACAGAATTGTAACAGAATGATGTAGGATATGGAAATTTTACGGCAAAGTTGAGTAAGGCAACCAAATGTAAAATCATGAGACTTCCGTGGCACGAAGAGAATTGCCATTGACCGTGCGAATGGCATAAAGCTTGAATGAGTTGGCAAATAGCCCGAGCACTTGAAAAGCGCTGATAAACTGTACCGCCCAAATTTACCCTCCTTGACGTTGTCGAGATGGAGCTTCAGCAACGGCAGAACTTTGCGTTTGATGAGTAAACAAGACGCTTGGAGACGTTCGTGTGAGATGATTTGATCCACGTAAGAATAATCAAATTTAAACTTTGAACAGGTGTCGATGATCACAGTCTCTTTACACTAACAAACTATCTTGCGTTAAAGTGGCAACGAGGGAAGCTTGTGAATTAAAAAGGCCGAGTAATAGCCAGTTGGCGCGACGACAGGAGGAATTTTCTCACGTGAAGTAAATTGAGGAACTGATCAGGGCCCGAAGAGTGATCCACGTGATGATATGTGATTTGATTGCAGGAAATGGCAATGTTCAATCTTTGGTGTCGTGAATTTTAGTTTAGCTGATGAAATGAAGAACATTCACGTCTCACGAGAGCAACAGACAACCTCCTGTTTAAGGAAGATTTTCGAAATCGCACAAATTTCATTGTAAGTCACTGTAAATGAAAATGGTTTGTTACACAGGTCCAGTTTTCGGGAATAATATTGCTTACTTTCATTTAGAGGCCACGTGGGCTTATAAATTGAACCAAAAACACCCAGTCCCGTTTGTCCACCGAAGTGAAGTCCTCTTGGGTGGGGCAGTGGCGCAGTGTTGGCGCAGTGGTGAGAGCCGGGTTCGATTCCCAGACTCGACGTCATATGTGGTCCGGGTACTCCAGTTTTCCCTCTCCTCAAAACCAATATTTGATTTGATTTGCGCTATTTGTTAATTTCAGTTTACAGTGTCCCCAATTAGAGCTCCAACGGTAGAACGACTAGACACTTGAATAAAGTTTCTTTCCTTTTCCAAGACGGAATCTTATCAATTTATAGACCCAGTGATTTGGCCTCGTGAATTCTCTTGATCGGTTTTCCGTTAATCTCAACGTTCACTTGGTCGTTCCCAAGGACATGAATTCGCAACCTCGTTCCCAGGGTCTCTCATCTTAAAGCCTGGGGCGAGCGAGGAGAGACCCTGGTAGGGTCTGGTCACGTGCCTCCCAGAATTTGGGAGATGACAATTTATCCAATGAAGGGAGGGGCAGCTTAGTAAGAATTTTGTCTATACTGAGACTACGGGAGTGCGGAATGTGTTGTCACCAAAACAAACCAAGTTTCACGTGCTGCGGTATGTGAACATATGTTCTTCTGCGGCTATGTCCGGCGATAATAGTTTGCAAACGCCGAAGAAAACATTTACATCGTCTGTCATAAGTTGCTGTAGATTGTGCGGTTCAGTCAAAGACGTTTTACATTTTAAAAATTTGTTCAAGAAGGCCACTGAAGAATTGCTCGCCTTAGCCGAGGCTGTGTTTGGAGGAACTTCACAGCGCGAAGCTATTAGCCTCGGTTTGAATTCGACTAAGCTCAACGCGATAAATTCCTTGTTTAGAGAGGACCCCTCCCTAGTGTTTTCAATTGTCACGGAGGCACGTGACCAGACCCTACCAGGGTCTCTCCTCGCTCGAGAGACCCTGGGAACGAGGTTGATGAATTCGTTGGCTGGAGCCGATCACCATGAATTCAGTTCTTGCAACATTGAGGCTTAATCTGTTGGATATAAGCCATCGATTTAGATGTTCGAGATCGACATTCATTTTGTTTTCGAGTTCCGAGTGAGTCGGTGAGTCAGCTGCAATTGTAATATTTGTATCATCGGCGAACATTCTTGGAGAGGCAAGTTAGAGGCAATTAGGTAAATCTTAAAATAATGTAAACCAAGAATAATAATGGTCCTAAGTTACTTCCCTGAAGGACACCACAGGAAACTCGGACTGCGTTTCTGATAACGATCGGTAAGATATGATTCAAACAGAGTTCAAAAGACGTTCAAGACCACTCGTTGAATTTGTTCCAGGTAGTTCCTGGTTCAATTTCCCGGCTGCACTTTTAAATAGCCAACTAGTTTGCCTCCAGCCAGTTGGGATTCTTAAAGTTGTTCTGTTCAACGCTAGGAGTCTCGGATATTAGCTACCAGCTACTCTAAAAATCGGAGGGTAAATAATGATACTTATTTTACTTTACGTTTACCAGGTTAGGCTGTTTTGGTCCAATCCCTAATTGCTTAATTTAAGCAACAACACATTGTGGTCGATGGTGTCAAAAGCCTTTTTAAAGCCAACAAGACGCCAAGTAGGCGCTCACGTGGGATGCACCAATCAAAGCAAGCAACAGGCAGGGGCTGTAAATAAAAGTGCTAGTTGTTGTGGATATTACGGGTGCTGTATCAGCTCAAACCTCTTCTTAGGCGAGATGCCTATTGCGGACCGCGTCAAGGTTTCGGTCGAATTCGGTTTCATCGTAGCTACAAATTGCAGTCGCGCGCGAAGTCTCGAGAGAATTGGTTCTCGAGAGAATTGTGCGATCTCATTGGCTCCACTTGGAATCACGTGAAAGATCAGGGTGGAAAAATACTGAAAGTCCTGATCCAGCAACGTTCATGAAATCTGGAGGAGGAGCTAAGATTTCATTAAATATTGAACGGAGATTGAAGTTACGTGTTCAGTAATCGAGCGATATTGTTTACTTTTCAAATAGTGAACGGAGATTGAATTTATGGATTTATGTGCAGTGTTTTAAGTGCACTTCCAACTGGAAACCTTGTTCTTAATCTGCGGTCATGCGATCACTCGAACCAATGAGTTCAGGTCGGCAAACACTTCTTCAAACACAGGTCGGCAAACACAGGTCGGCAAACACTTCTTCTAAACACGAAATTTGAAGCAACTTTCATACAATATGGTATTATACACTGATTGAATTCAAAAATCGATCGAGTCAAAGAGCTCACTCACATTTTGTTGGTTTCCAGTTGAAAAGCGTTGCACTTTATCAAAAGTATTAATTACCGTTCAGATACTTTTTTTTATCGATAATCCCACCATCGCTGTGTTAGTGTAAAATTGATCGTTTGTGATATCAACACTACATAATCAGGATGATAAATGTTATTGAGCTGCGATCGATTCCTGTTTTGTCATAGAAGAGGCATTTGAAAGAACAGGCGTAGTTGTATATTTTGGGAGGGGGGGGGATATTTTTGTCCCGTTGTCTAGCATTTATTCAGTAATAAGGGTATCACACTGTAAGTACTTATGTGTTTGTTGTGGAACATCAGCACGCTTTGATTTCAGCGTGACTCCCTTAGAGTACCACACAGGTCGCCCATCCAAGTATTAACCCCTTCCCACAGGACTTGACTTTGGTGGACAAACGAGAATTGGTGTTTCCCTTGAGCTCCCTTGGTTCAATTTAGTTTGAGGCCTCGTAACCTCAAAACGGCAACGACAGTAAGCGTTATTATTCTCCAAAACTGGACCTTTGTAACAAAACAGTGACTGCAATGAAATTTGTGAGATTTTAAAAATCTTCCTTTAAAAGGAGATTGTCTGTTTCTCTCACGAGACTTGATTGTTCTTCGCTTTATTGGCTAAACAAACTAAACTAAGGATTGAACATTGCCCTTTCCTGCAATCACATTACATATCATCACACTGGATTACTCTTTGGGCCCTGATCAGTTCCTCAATTCACTTCATGTGAGATAATTCCTCCTGTCCTCCCGTCAATCTCTTGCCACTCGGTTTTTCTAATTCACAAGCTTAACTCGTCACCACTTTAACGAAACTTTGTTAGTGTAAACAGACTGTAATTACTGGTACCCAATAAAAGTTTAACATTACTCTTATACTGACCAAATTATCCCGCGTGAACGCCTCCAGGCGTCTTGTTTCTTGTTCTGGCCGTGAGGAGCAGAGCTTAAGATCGAGGGCAGTTTGTTTTTCATTGTCCCCACAAATTATAACCTTTCATGTGATTGGCTAGTTTCTGTCAACTCTCGAAAGTGTACCATGTCATGGTCTTTGGTTTTTCTACGTGACATGTCTTTGTCCCTTCCTCTTTTCTCCTAGCGTGATTTTTGTTCTTTATTGTAGACACAAATTACATTTTACTGATACTCTCTAGCTTATTCTGTTACTGTTCCCAAAACTCACTGATTGCATAATAATAAATTATTTGAACAAGACGCCTAAGAGGGCGTATCTATGGGATGCACAAACAGTTGACACAAATTGTCCAGTTACAGTGAACTTCAACTACAGGTAAACTTTGGAAAATGGCTAGAGATTACCAGAAAGATAAATTCGTACTTAAGCTAAAAGTTTTTCCTTGAAAAAAGAGAAAAAAGAGGTTATTTCTTATTCTTAATGCTACTAGATTTGAAAATGCTAACAACGAAGCCCTAGTAGGGGTTATCAGGATACGGAATATTTAGGTAAAAAAATTATAGGGATACGGGATATTCTAAAAAGACAGGCACGCATTGCGCACGTGTAGTAGTGCAGTATCTTGACAGTGTAATTTTTTTCCATAACTAGAAAGGCAGTGTGGCCCTGTGGTTAGAGCGCTTGCCTCGAGATCCGGAGATCCCGGATTCAAGGGCCCGCTCTGACCACTCCTTGAATTTGATCCTGGTAGTCCCTGGTTCAACTTCCCAGCTGCACTTGTAAATAACCGACTGGTTTGCCTCCGGCCAGTCGGGATTTTTCACAGTTGTTATTGTTGTTCTGTTCCGTCATTTCGTTGTGTTTCATAGGCCCTGAAAAGCCTCTATGGGGAGCGGACAATTAAGTATTTATTGTATGTATTGTATTGTAACTGTCAACTGAGCTGCGTTTTGTTTTTCAGGAGATTCAAGTTGTCCTTGTGTAATATGTAGCTGTAACAGCACACGATATTGTTTTGGTATCGTAAATAATTATAGTGCTATGGTAGATGTCTTTGGTAAATACCCCCTGAGAAGACATGTCAGTGGTTCAGTAAAAAGGTAAACGCAGAAAGATTGAAGAAAATAAAAGAGAATCGAGAAAGATTGGCTTCGAGGCTGACATGAAGTTCCCTTCAACTTCTTTTTTACATCAAGTTTAGTGTGTACTCTGAGCGTCTAACAGCTTTCCACGACAATAGTTCACTGAAGTTAACCCATGTCCGGCGGGGTTAGTTTTTGGATTGGAGACGTCAAAACATACGACTTCATGTAAGAAATACAGGTTGGAAAATTATATTTTAGTGTTCAAAAATGCGAACTAAGCAAGGTACAGATTTCGTTTACCTACTTTATACCAAACAAATGTTGCTGCAGTAGTAAATAAATATTGATATACAGTTTTTAAGAAGAGCAGAAGTAAGTTTTTAGGAATTGTCGATCGAGAATAAAACAATTTGCCATAAGCAACAAAATTTGCGACATGAAAACTGCGAATTCAACATAAAGAAAGTCAAGCTCCTTCGAATGGGCTTAGTAATTGGAGGGGGGATCCCTGCGAAGTCCCCGTGACGACGATCGCTATTTTTTCAAAAACTTGATTTCATTTTTTATTCTGTTTGGCCGTTGAAGGCTATTTTCTTATCTTCTTTCTACGTCGGAACGATTGAACAAACTGGTTCGCAAGAAACAGGTTGATTGGAGTATTCGTTCTATGCAAAATAAAGTTCACAGTGGAACACACAAGAACGAAGCAAGATCTAGAAATAACGTAGAAAATTCCTCTTACCTTTAAAGCTTGCCCTTCTCAATGAAAAAGCATCTGTACATGTCCACTTTATCAAGTACTTTCAGATGTGAGGTTTAATACTGTGTCAATCATCGCGGGCGGAAAGGATTCCAATCTAAATGTTTGCTTTCGCCGAAATATTAAACAGAACTCCGTCACCGTGGCCGAGTGGTCTAACGCGCTCTCAGAATGCCTAAAAGCTCAGTGGGAAAAGTGAAGGTGTTCTAATCGCCGCAAGGAAGTTTGGAAATACTGAAGGACGTCAAATTGGATTCACTCGATCAAGTCAATTCAATATCTGTGGGGAATGCACATTTGCGACTACCAACAAAAAAAAGGCGACACTCGCCTGGTGTTAAGACGTAATAGTAACATTTGTTCCTTCTGTATGTTCATGATTTGAAGAAGCAACACCGCAATAGCGACACTTGATCACAAAAACAACAAACAAATGAGCATAACAAAGACGTTTTTAACTGCAGGTCAGTGACATTACCGCCGAAAAACTCGTTTTACATGCATGGACAAGCAATCATACAGCCCTCTCAAGACTTGAGAATTTTTATTCAAAGAAACATCTTGGTTAAACTCTACATGAATTCAGAAAGAATTATCAAAATTTTATGAAATTGAACAAAACCTCTTCCCTTGAGGCTCGATTTGCCCTGCCGATATTCAGGGTACGTTTTAAATTCGTAGCCTTTCAACAAGTTCTTTCTTTGGGGATCGATTTCTTTACTTTTTAAGATGATCTACCTTTCACACTAGTTATTCCATGAAAAACTATGCGGCGCTCAAAATTAGCAAACTGATGGAGTCGATCGTGGTGCCACTGTGCACCTTTTGTGATTCCAATGATTATCAATACTATGATAGTCAACTAACAACTAAAGAGCTTAAAATAGTAAAAGAGTCATGCAATTTAAAACTAAAGCTTAAGGCATGCTCGCTCTTGCAATTGTAGGCCGAAGCAAAGTCCCAGTGTTGCATAAGTCTTCAGAGCAGCATCGGTGACCGCAATAGTTTGCTGTGATGTTTGATTGTTGTTTCCGATTGGTAATTTCCTCCTTGCGGCACATTTTTCTGCATTTTTCCTGAAAGAATCGAGTAAAATAAATCATACAAGTAATACGTGGTTGTGTTGTCTGATCAACAATTCATAAACAAGATTGCGTTGGTTCGCAACTCCTAAAATTGTTACTGACAGGAAGGCCGGGTTCCTGTTACTGAGAATTTTTTTTAACATCCTTATTCGTATCCCTCTTCCCTCACCTCCTCCCCCACTAAAAGAAAAACAACAACGACAATAAAAAAACAGAACAAAACAAAACAAAATGAGCAATGCTGAGACACGGTTGGGTTTTTGCGGTTCTTTGTGAACATTATTATAATTGGATTTAGCATCGCATTTACATGAAACGGCAAACGACAGCTTGATTGGCTGAAAGCACATCAAGTAATCCCGAAGCAGAGTGCAGAAAAGTGAAATTAGTGCAGATACTTGAAATTAGTGAAATAAAGGTGAAATTTTTGCCTGTATTTCATTTATAAGTAATCGCATGATTTTTCTCTTTGCAATTTGGAATAAATAAGCACTTGAAATTTTATTCAAAGACAATAAATTGCACTCGCCCTATGCGCTCGTACTATCTTGCTCATCTATTTGAAAAATTAAAGGCCGACGTTTACCCTAGAGGCATTGCGTACTGTGGAACATTTTTCATATATGGAAATCCTGCCAAAGCTGAAATTCATCCAATCAGATCGCTACGATAACTGGAGACCATTACCCAGAGCTTCCATACATATTTGTTCTCTTGAGTCAACCCTGTCCCGTGTCTTTTTATTTTTAGAACTGCTGATATTTTGAAATACCCTCGTGTTTCGGGTGTGCTGAATGTGACGTAATCAATGGCTTACCATAGGTCTCTTATGATTGGCTATTGCAAAAACACCCCCGAAAAATCCACTGGAAGGTGCTTCCAAAAATAAAAAGATACGGGACAAGGTTGACTCAGAGCATTAGTATGGAAGATAGGGGCTTCGGGTAATGCGCCCCTAATGATAAGCAATGCGAATTTAGATAACAAGGCGCATGTCGAAACGCATGTCGGTTGTAGGAGTGTCTTTCAATTTACTTGTGATTATTTACTCCAAATTGCACTCGAAGTCATGTGATTACGTATGCATAACAAGGGCAAAAATTGACCTAACTTTGCTTTTCGGTAAAACGCAAATGTTAACCTAACATTTGCCGTTTGGCGTAAAACACGATACCAAATATCTCTATTGTGTTGTGTGAGGGAAGAAGGGGAATGGAAGAGGGGGGAAGGGAGAGCGGGACGTGGAATTGTTGGCTTTTTTTCTGGTCTCAACTCTTTTTGTCCAGGACTGTAGGTCGATTTTCATTCCAACAAATCGGCCATTTGGAGGAGGAGAATAATCCACAGAAAACTGGAATCATAAGACCACGGTACTGCTCTTTGGACTCTGATGTGGAATTTTATAACGGAAAGAACAAAGGTTAACAGAAACATCTAAACTTTCCATTGATAGCCAGACTTTTTCATGCATCAATAAACGTTTGTCAACAGTGCTGGATGGCAAAGGTAAGGTTGTCGGCCTTTGGGGTTGAGGTAAGAGAAAAACAATGAAGTCTTACCTGGAACCAGCAGGTTTTTGCAAATTCGTCAAGCTGTTGGCCATTTGTATGCAGCTTTGAAGTAAACACTATCAAGCATGTATCATAGTCATCGGGGCATTGCGCAACCATGCTGTATTCCAAGCAATCATCCCAGGATTTTGTTGAATAGCACGTGTGACATTCCAGAGAAAAGCCTAAATTGGAATAGTAATAGGCAGAATCAAAGTGTATAAATTTACACTCATATAAACATTTGTGCATAAATATTTATGCCCTCGAGAGTACCCCTTTGAGGTCATACAAGAAATCGCCGACGTGACGAGATGACCTTGACAAATTCAAAATGCATTGGTCTCGACTCGCGTACGATCGGCAGAGATGGCGTGAAGTGGGGAAGGTCTATATCCAAATATTTGTACATAAATATTTGTCATGTAGTTTTGAACGATAGACCATAGAGTTATAATTTCCACGAAAGTAGCCCTTTCCGCAATAGTCCCCTGAGAGGACATGTGCTTATGGGTAATTAATGTTCCACCGATTTCTTAACATTGTGTGATTGCGTCGCAGTGAGCAAGTCGAGAACAGCTTCGTTCGTTTTCCGGACAATTGTTTTGGGCTGAACAGGAGGAAACAGCCAGTTTAAGGGAGAAAAAAGACAACCGCTGGCGATGTTAGCCTGCGAGAGCATCCGGTTTTTTCGGCTCAAGGATGAAAATGGTCTTTTCCCGAGTTGGTTCCGATGTGGGACTCCTTGTGTTAAAATAAACTAACTAAAATGTCTTTCCCTTCCTGAATTGAGTTTGCGGCGGTGGTCTGTCGTTTATGACAGCTTTTTGCGAAATTTCATACCACGGTCGTACAAACCGAAGGATGACGTAATATTATGCCACGCGAGCCCCGCGCCTTTGCCAGGTTATGTCGTTCATTTGCTGTTTCGAGCTTCCGTTAACTTCCAAAACAATACTTAATTGATTAAAAAAAATACGTAAAGGAGTTGTTTACTGGTTCACGAGAGAATCGTGAGAGCATTGCTATTTTTCGGCTATTGACAAAAGTTCATTATCTGGAAGTCTGAGATCAAATGACTTGATCTCAGACAGACTTCCAGATAATGAACTTTTGTCAATTTTTTTTGTCAACTTATTTTGAAGAAATGAAAGAAATTGGAATTATGTTCTTATTATCCTGACCCATGATTTTTTTGGAATGTTGTGCACACGCGTGCTATGTAAATTTGATCGATCGAATTACCAAAAAAGGTAGCCTACGTAGCAAGCGTTTCCTTGTGGTTCTTTTCAATGTTTTGAAAGAGGAAAAAATGAAGAGAGGGGAGAGGAGGGTTTCCTTTCCTCCTCTCCCCCTCCCCCTGTCTTCATTTTTGCTCTCGTCCCATTTTTTGCTTGGGCAAAACATCGAAAGCCCGCAACTTGGTCTTCTTCTGTGAAACCGCGCAGAAACACGTGCTACGCAGGCTACAACAAAGGCAAACTATTTTTAGGACTCTTTCCTTAAGTTTTTGTTTACATTACCAAACTTTGGATTCCAACAAGAAAACGTTTCAGGAGAGCCGTAAAGGTAGTTAAAACTTTCGATTTATGATTCGATCATTTCCTACCCATTTGTGTTCGCAGGTGTATTTTTGAGACCTTTATCGAAAATGTAGCCTGTTGTCATTTTTTTTTCGATCAACAAGAAGAAAATTTTGAATAAAGAAAACGAAATTGGAATTACAATCTTGTTATCCTAACGCAAGATTTTTCTGGAACTCCACCCTGCCCTATTGTGGACACCGTGTAAATTACCCAATTTTAAGTAGTTCTTAACATTACCAAGCAGGAAAGAAATAACTTTGGATTTTCAACAAGAAAACGCTGCAGGAGAACCCAAGACCATAAAGGTACTCAGAACTTTCGATTCGTGATTCATTTCTTTCCTTTTGTGTTTTTGCGCTTTTGATCAAATGCCGAGCCTGCTTTTGAAGCTGTTCAGCAGTAACGACACGCACGCCTTGCGGACCTATCCTGCCACCCGGACTGTCACCACGGTCTTACGGACAAATGACATAGTGCATTACGGGCTCAACCCGTTTAGCACAAAAAGACGAATATGTCTGCGAGATAAAATTTAGGGTGTCAGATAGACGGTTGAGATGACAGCGGCTCAGCGCAAATAACCGAAGAATTCTTAGCAGTACGCATTTATCACGGTTCTGCCATTTTGGTAATAACAAGCCTAAGAAAAGTCTTTAATTGAATCAAAACGCAAGTTCTTTGACTACAACATTTGTAGACAATCAAACGACCCAATCATCGCTTTAGAGTCTTAGGATTTAGAATGCTAGCAGTGCGTATTTACGAAATAGCGCTTGATTAGGAATTGTGATTAAGGCTCGTGTTTCTAATGATCCAGAAGGGCTCCTGGTAGCCGATATCACAGATGCCTTAGTAGCAAGCTTTTCCTTGAGAGAACAAGGTTTTCGATGTTTTTACTGCGTGAAAAATGAGGCGAGACCGAGAAAATGAAAGACGGGGAGGGCAGGGAATTCAAGACCCCTACCCCTCTTTTTTTTTCGCCTCGCCTTATTTTCAGCGCGGCCAAAACATCGAAAATCTAAGCTTGTTCCCCCAGGGAAACGCTTGCTACGCAAGCTAGAAATCGTACAATAAATCAATGCTGCCGTGGAATTGCTCTCACGCTCCCTTGAAACCGACTGCGGAGTAGGCCGAACGTTATTGAGGTAGCTTGGATGACAAGACTGGCATAGAGTTTGGGAGAGCCAAACAATGTCCTAGGAGAAAGAGAACGCTCGTCCCAGGAGCCCATTGGGTGATGGGCTCCTGGCTCTTCCCAGTTCCCTACCAGCG
This sequence comes from Montipora capricornis, assembly GCF_036669925.1. NCBI lineage: Eukaryota > Metazoa > Cnidaria > Anthozoa > Scleractinia > Acroporidae > Montipora > Montipora capricornis. Next base: position 18,164,460 of record NC_090885.1, on the reverse strand, counting down.
GCACGTCCAAAATGGTGGGTCTTTTACAAGCGATCGAAATATAAACTGGCCTTTTACGAGCGACCGTGTATATAAGAAAAGCACAGCAGTGTTGGCCCATTTCTTACACGAAAAGGGTCGTGATAACTTAACTCTCGAGAAAGTTTGACTTTGCACAATCAGACATCCGGTTATGCAATGTGATAGAGGGATTAAGTACCTCTTACACTCTCGGTTTCTTTGTTCAGGCTAAAGCTAGTGCCAAATTCAAATCACCATCACGTTTTCTTTTCTGCATTTAAACCGAGAATCTTTTCAAACAAATTTAACTACGCCTACTACAAAAGCTATGCAATAAAGGAACGATCATTTTCTATTAAAAGAAAACTTACTTAACTTATGGTATTTGTGCTTGGGGTAATTGTCCCTTGATATTTCAAAGAAAGATTGTAACTTTACAAAAACGGGTCTTACGTCTTATTTACGTCTGTAAGTCTAAAGAACACACCGTACCCTTCTTTCTCAAATCAAATTGCTTTCCCCTACCTAGCCTATTTTTTAGAGATTGTAGCTATTTACTGTATGATATAAACAGACAGTCAGCACCAGCTAGTATACTCAATCAGTTTGTTAAAACAAGTCAGATTCACAATTACAGAACTAGATCTGTCTCTAGCGACTCGCCTTATTTTAAGTTCTCTAGAACTAATAAAATGTATTCCTTTTTCTCGAGAATTGGTGCCCAAATTTGGAACTCTATTCCTTACTCGATTAAACTACTTAAACGCTCGTTCTTTCGTAAAAAGATAAAGGAATTATTACTAAATTTCTTGCGGTCAGAAGATGATTATGTCGAAGTCTCCCGTCTTATTAAGCTATTTAATACTTTAAGTTAGCCTCTTGTCATAATCTTAATGTACTTGTTTTGTTTTAGGTTAGTTCATTCTATTTACTGTGTAACTGTATAGTAATGTCTTTACTGTTATTTAGTCCATCTATAGATAACCTTGTACTTGTAGTATGTCCTCAGTTCTCCCCGCCTCGATTAGTTTATAAGCTATTTGCGGGGGGAAAGAAATGTAATTATTTATTTCTAATTTTCAATAAATTTTGTCGTTGTCGTTGTTTGTCGTTGACAACAAAATTTGTTTTTTTCTTTTTGTTTTTCCTTTGGGACGACCGTTATTTAGCGTCACTTTGAAGATTCGAGAGAAACGGGGAAGGCCATTTTAGTATGATTGAAGAGACGTTATTTCTCCTTGTGTCAGTTTCTAATCATCGGTGGTCCCGCTCTCTGAAAGAATAGACAAACTAAAACTATAAACGGAACTATAGTTTGACTCACGTGTGCAGAATAGAGAACACAAGGCCCCTTCATTAGTCAAGAAAATTTTTGTATATGCTTAGACTCCTCCGCAAGAGATTTGTCAGAAAGATTATATGTCAACTCCAACTGAGTTCAAGTACTAAACCAGGACCAATCGGAACTCGAAACTCGACAGTTTACAGGCTTTTACATTTTCCGAGGTATTTCGTCAACGTATTAACATACCTTTTGGCAACAACTTGAACACGATCAAGAATCCCGCAAAGAGATGAAATGAAGAAAGACTTTTGGCCATTTTGAGAATGGTGACCTTTTTGCAACTGGAGAGCTAATAAGTTGGTCTTTAGTAATCCTGCTTCTGCAGTGATGTAATCTCACTGAGATAGCAAAAGTTTGATTGATTTTTTTATACACGGGCGTTGTAATTAAAGAACCACTGTACATGTTGTAGCTCTGCTGCAGCGCGAGATCATATCGCATTTCCTTTCTACTTCCTCTACATACGACTTTCAGGAACAGGATATGGAGCCGTAGAGAGAGGAAAGAAGTTATTCAAGGATGAAATTAAGCATGGCATTATTATAGCATTTTCTCGATCCTTGAACCTCTCTGATAATCTTGTGTGTCTTGGCGAGCAAGATACTGCATTCTCGAAGGTTAACGGCTTACTCGGACTAAGGCCCTTCCAATGGGGGCCTTGTTCTTTAGCAATCTGCTTGTGTTCTTCGCGAAATTACGTCCAAACTTGTTTTCAGCTTTTTGATCCTTAAAATGGTTTATGTTGCATTGCTCCCTGAGGTATTTTGTCTTTGCTCCCCTGCATGTTTCCCAGTTCAAATTAGCTATGTTCCTTTTTTTCCTCAAACCCCTGCAACTTTGGGCTACCATTCCTCGCTTTCATAAATCCACTCCAATGAGATATTTTTCCACTTTGGTGTTCATTCATGACGCGTGTTTCACCTTTTTGGAAATGGACCAATATTAAAGTGAAAGAAAACAGCTTAATTAAAAAACCGTATCCTTTTGCAAGGGAAATATGAACAGATTGTTGACAAGGCTTTCGAGATAATTAACCTCAATTTACATAAGAAAATTCCTTTACACAATAATAATTTGGTGGCAATTCTATTTTATTTTGAGGAAAGAAACGAAAAGGACACCGGCGCAAAACTTGACATGGCTGTCAGCAATGCTCTGTTATGTATGTGACCCTCATGTATCGCCTCAGCAAAACGGTAAGTATCGGTCTTAGGTTCAGTCATCAACAAAGTTAACTTCCTGTTTCATTTTTAGATCGGTTTTAAAAGATACGTGCAGGAAAACAAACAGCATCCTCTCCATCGATGCAAGCATATATGCAAACAACATACCAGGACACATTAACATGAACTTTTTTTTTTTCTTTTTTATAAGAACGTCTAATTTAAGGGCTCAGACTGAACTGGTTCTTACATATTTTTGCGATTTGAGCCTGAAAATGTTTTTAACATGTTTTTTAAGGTTGTGTGGTATACAAACTGAGTTGTTCTTCATTGTATCACGCAATAAAAAAACCACATTGTTAATGTTATAAACGTCCCTAAATATTCGAGTTTATTGTCCTGTTAGACCACACTTTAACATTTCTTTTATTTTCATTGATACTAGTTACAAAAACGAAAACAAATGAGCAAAATAATTAAAGATGTTCTTATAACTCAGTGACTCTCAGCCTGGGTATGTTCTTAAAATGTTGGTTTATCTCTGCCTGAACGTTGTTATAAAAAGGTTCTTATAAAAAAAAAGAGTGTAGGGTCTTAATTTTTTCCTATCAAGACCGGCTCTCCTGTGCTCAATTATTCAGTTTGCTTATGCTTAATCTTGCGTCGCTTGTAAGGACCACAATTATGGCTGCTACTATGACTGAGAAATTCGATCTTTAGAAAATCGAACTCCAGCGTTTATCTATTAATTTGGACCTTAATTATAAAACTATTTGAACCGGAAAGAAATAAGACTGAAAAGAAAAGGAAAGAAGAAGAAGAAGAATAAGAAACCGAAATCGAGACGTACTGAAAAAGGTAACCTGCGACCAGGCTCCATTTTCGTTACACGAGGGGACGAAGAAACGATTGTAGCGAGGGCCGACATATATTAGAGGACATGAAAGAACGGAGGGAGGAAAAAAAGAGGTTTTTATACGATTGTAGTAGACTATAATAGTTGTGATAACAATAACACGGACTAGATTACCGTAAAACACATTCGGAACTGGTAAAAGAAACAATGTTATCCAAATAAGGAAGATATTGATAAAATACCGAGGAAAGGTGTTTTCCTGTTGTTTACACGTGCCACAGTGGTTTGCCCAAGTATTAATTAATTTTTGATTGATGCCGGCTGACGTTGTGTCAGCATGGAAGTTTTTCCCTACGACAAAAAGGATAATTTTCATAGATTTCGCTGGTTTTTTCATAACCATGATGAAAATGAAAGGTTCGACCCATATAACCCGATGCACGTGTAAAGGAAACTGAAAGACGGTGTAATTAATTGGTAGAAACAATCGAGGCAAAGACGGTTCAACATTTGCTTTGAATCCTTAAAAAGATGTTACAGCGGTTATCAATCACACGAGCCCCTCAACGACATTTTTTCATATTTCGAAAGATAGATAAATCAATTGAACTTGATTTTAGACATTTGTTACGCCGGACGGTCAAAATCTGTCAATAAACGAACCTTCAATTACAGGAACATTGCAGAAATTACAGTATACTGAGTATAAGCTCTGGATGCATTTGTACCACAGCCCAATATTTATTCTTTGGCTTAACTTTTGTTATCAATATAAATGCATTTTATCTGGAGAAGTAAAAGTAACATCAAAAATAAGCAACTGAAGGAAAACGAAGAGCAAAAACCACTTGCAAGTGCTCCATTTGCGGAGGGAGAGATTTCACGACTGTCGGGCGGGCATGCACCGTCATTTGCTTTAGCGTCTTATTCTCCCGCGTGCACCGCGTGACATCTCGCGAAAGAAACTCCGTTGGTCTAAACTTGGAGCTTTTGCCTTTTAAAAACAAACCCATTGTACTTGAAATGGCGAGAGAATTAAACGTGAACAGCAAGAAATATTACGGCTCTTATACAATGAAGAAAAAGATTTAAAGCGATTTACCATTTATTAGCAAGCACCAAGTAGGATAAGACAGGAACCATGAGAAACGATGGACTTTAAACTTTCCAATTTCCGTTTTAATCCTATCAGATGAGTTTAATTATTAAGAAAGGGGTTTGGGGGTTATGACCCATAACTTTTTACTTTTCCATTTCTGTCTCAGCTGAGACAATAGCTGAATGAATGGACCTTTGTAAAACACAAGTTGTTCAATTTTTAACCCATTCATGCGCACAATCAGTTGTTGACGGGGCACAGAATTGTAACAGAATGATGTAGGATATGGAAATTTTATGGCAAAGTTTATTAAGGCAACCAAATGTAAAATCATGAGACTTCCGTGGCACGAAGAGAATTGCCATTGACCGTGCGAATGGCATAAAGCTTGAATGAGTTGGCAAATAGCCCGAGCACTTGAAAAGCGCCGATAAACTGTACCGCCCAAATTTACCCTCCTTGACGTTGTCGAGATGGAGCTTCAGCAACGGCAGAACTTTGCGTTTGATGAGTAAACAAGACGCTTGGTGACGTTCGTGTGAGATGATTTGATCCACGTAAGAATAATCAAATTTAAACTTTGAAGAGGTGTCGATGATCACAGTCTCTTTACACTAACAAACTATCTTGCGTTAAAGTGGCAACGAGGGAAGCTTGTGAATTAAAAAGGCCGAGTAATAGCCAGTTGGCGCGACGACAGGAGGAATTTTCTCACGTGAAGTAAATTGAGGAACTGATCAGGGCCCGAAGAGTGATCCACGTGATGATATGTGATTTGATTGCAGGAAATGGCAATGTTCAATCTTTGGTGTCGTGAATTTTAGTTTAGCTGATGAAATGAAGAACATTCACGTCTCACGAGAGCAACAGACAACCTCCTGTTTAAGGAAGATTTTCGAAATCGCACAAATTTCATTGTAAGTCACTGTAAATGAAAATGGTTTGTTACACAGGTCCAGTTTTCGGGAATAATATTGCTTACTTTCATTTAGAGGCCACGTGGGCTTATAAATTGAACCAAAAACACCCAGTCCCGTTTGTCCACCGAAGTGAAGTCCTCTTGGGTGGGGCGGTGGCGCAGTGTTGGCGCAGTGGTGAGAGCCGGGTTCGATTCCCAGACTCGACGTCATATGTGGTCCGGGTACTCCAGTTTTCCCTCTCTTCAAAACCAATATTTGATTTGATTTGCGATATTTGTTAATTTCAGTTTACAGTGTCCCCAATTAGAGCTCCAACGGTAGAACGACTAGACACTTGAATAAAGTTTCTTTCCTTTTCCAAGACGGAATCTTATCAATTTATAGACCCAGTGATTTGGCCTCGTGAATTCTCTTGATCGGTTTTCCGTTAATCTCAACGTTCACTTGGTCGTTCCCAAGGACATGAATTCGCAACCTCGTTCCCAGGGTCTCTCATCTTAAAGCCTGGGGCGAGCGAGGAGAGACCCTGGTAGGGTCTGGTCACGTGCCTCCCAGAATTTGGGAGATGACAATTTATCCAATGAAGGGAGGGGCGGCTTAGTAAGAATTTTGTCTATACTGAGACTACGGGAGTGCGGAATGTGTTGTCACCAAAACAAACCAAGTTTCACGTGCTGCGGTATGTGAACATATGTTCTTCTGCGGCTATGTCCGGCGATAATAGTTTGCAAACGCCGAAGAAAACATTTACATCGTCTGTCATAAGTTGCTGTAGATTGTGCGGTTCAGTCAAAGACGTTTTACATTTTAAAAATTTGTTCAAGAAGGCCACTGAAGAATTGCTCGCCTTAGCCGAGGCTGTGTTTGGAGGAACTTCACAGCGCGAAGCTATTAGCCTCGGTTTGAATTCGACTAAGCTCAACGCGATAAATTCCTTGTTTAGAGAGGACCCCTCCCTAGTGTTTTCAATTGTCACGGAGGCACGTGACCAGACCCTACCAGGGTCTCTCCTCGCTCGAGAGACCCTGGGAACGAGGTTGATGAATTCGTTGGCTGGAGCCGATTACCATGAATTCAGTTCTTGCAACATTGAGGCTTAATCTGTTGGCTGTAAGCCATCGATTTAGATGTTCGAGATCGACAGTCATTTTGTTTTCGAGTTCCGAGTGAGTCGGTGAGTCAGCTGCAATTGTAATATTTGTATCAGCGGCGAACATTCTTGGAGAGGCAAGTTAGAGGCAATTAGGTAAATCTTAAAATAATGTAAACCAAGAATAATAATGGTCCTAAGTTACTTCCCTGAAGGACACCACAGGAAACTCGGACTGCGTTTCTGATAACGATCGGTAAGATATGATTCAAACAGAGTTCAAAAGACGTTCAAGACCACTCGTTGAATTTGTTCCAGGTAGTTCCTGGTTCAATTTCCCGGCTGCACTTTTAAATAGCCAACTAGTTTGCCTCCAGCCAGTTGGGATTCTCAAAGTTGTTCTGTTCAACGCTCGGAGTCTCGGATATTAGCTACCAGCTACTCTAAAAATGCGAGGATAAATAATGATACTTATTTTCCTTTACTTTTACCAGGTTAGGCTGTTTTGGTCCAATCCCTAATTGCGTAATTTAAGCAACAGCACATTGTGGTCGATAGTGTCAAAAGCCTTCTTAAAGTCAACAAGACGCCAAGTAGGCGTTCACGTGGGATGCACCAATCAAAGCAAGCAACAGGCAGGGGCTGTAAATAAAAGTGCTAGTTGTTGTGGATATTACGGGTACTGTATCAGCTCAAACCTCTTCTTACGCGGGATGCCTATTGCAGACCGCGTCAAGGTTTCGGTCGAATTCGGTTTCATCGTAGCTACAAATTGCAGTCGCGCGCGAAGTCTCGAGAGAATTGGTTCTCGAGAGAATTGTGCGATCTCATTGGCTCCACTTGGAATCACGTGCAAGATCAGGGTGGAAAAATACTGAAAGTCCTGATCCAGCAACGTTCATGAAATCGGGAGGAGGAGCTAAGATTTCATTAAATATTGAACGGAGATTGAAGTTACGTGTTCAGTAATCGAACGATATTGTTTACTTTTCAAATAGTGAACGGAGATTGAATTTATGGATTTATGTGCAGTGTTTTAAGTGTACTTCCAACTGGAAACCTTTTTCTTAATCTGCGGTCATGCGATCACTCGAACCAATGAGTTCAGTAGCTTGGCAAGTTATCAAACGAAGAGTTCAACAGGTCGGCAAACACTTCTTCTAAACACGAAATTTGAAGCAACTTTCATACAATATGGTATTATACACTGATTAAATTCAAAAATCGATCGAGTCAAAGTGCTCATTCACATTTTGTTGGTTTCCAGTTGAAAAGCGTTGCACTTTATCAAAAGTATACCGTTCAGATACTTTTTTTTATCGATAATCCCACCATCGCTGTGTTAGTGTAAAATTGATTGTTTGTGATATCAACACTACATAATCAGGATGATAAATGTTATTGAGCTGCGATCGATTCCTGTTTTGTCATAGAAGAGGCATTTGAAAGTACAGGCGTAGTTGTGTATTTTGGGAGGGGGGGGAATATTTTTGTCCCGTTGTCTAGCATTTATTAAGTAATAAGGGTATCACACTGTAAGTACTTATGTGTTTGTTGTGGAACATCAGCACGCTTTGATTTCAGAGTGACTCCCTTAGAGTACCACACAGGTCGCCCATCCAAGTATTAACCCCTTCCCACAGGACTTGACTTTGGTGGACAAACGAGAATTGGTGTTTCCCTTGAGCTCCCTTGGTTCAATTTAGTTTGAGGCCTCGTAACCTCAAAACGGCAACGACAGTAAGCGTTATTATTCTCCAAAACTGGACCTTTGTAACAAAACAGTGACTGCAATGAACTTTGTGAGATTTTGAAAATCTTCCTTTAAAAGGAGATTGTCTGTTTCTCTCACGAGACTTGATTGTTCTTCGCTTTATTGGCTAAACAAACTAAACTAAGGATTGAACATTGCCCTTTCCTGCAATCACATTACATATCCTCACACTGGATTACTCTTTAGGCCCTGATCAGTTCCTCAATTCACTTCATGTGAGATAATTCCTCGTGTCCTCCCGCCAATCTCTTGCTACTCGGTTTTTCTAATTCACAAGCTTAATTTGTCACCACTTTAACGAAACTTTGTTTGTGTAAACAGACTGTAATTATTGGTACCCAATAAAAGTTTAACATTACTCTTATACTGACCAAATTATCCCGCGTGAACGCCTCCAGGCGTCTTGTTTCTTGTTCTGGCCGTGAGGAGCAGAGCTTAAGATCGAGGGCAGTTTGTTTTTCATTGTCCCCACAAATTATAACCTTTCATGTGATTGGCTAGTTTCTGTCAACTCTCGAAAGTGTAAAATTTGTCGAAAATAAAACGCTATATTTAACTGGGCATCGTTGTTTACTTTGACCATGTCATGGTCTTTGGTTTTTCTACGTGACATGTCTTTGTCCCTTCCTCTTTTCTCCTAGCGTGATTTTTGTTCTTTATTGTAGACACAAATTACATTTTACTGATACTCTCTAGTTTATTCTGTTACTGTTCCCAAAACTCACTGATTGCATAATAATAAAATATTTGAACAAGACGCCTGAGAGGGCGTATCTACGGGATGCACAAACAGTTGACACAAATTGTCCAGTTACAGTGAACTTCAACTACAGGTAAACTTTGGAAAATGGCTAGAGATTACCAGAAAGATAAATCCGTACTTTAGCTATTAGTTTTTCGTTGAAAAAAGAGAAAAAGAGGTTATTTCTTATTCTTAATGCTACTAGATTTGCAAATGCTAACAACGAAGCCCTAGTAGGGGTTATCAGGATACGGAATATTTAGGTAAAAAAATTATAGGGATACGGGATATTTGGGGGGAAAATTGACGAGATACGAGATATTCTAAAAAGACAGGCACGCATTGCGCACGTGTAGTAGTGCAGTATCTTGACAGTGTAATTTTTTTCCATAACTAGAAAGGCAGTGTGGCCCTGTGGTTAGAGCGCTTGCCTCGAGATCCGGAGATCCCGGATTCAAGGGCCCGCTCTGACCACTCCTTGAATTTGATCCTGGTAGTCCCTGGTTCAACTTCCCAGCTGCACTTGTAAATAACCGACTGGTTTGCCTCCGGCCAGTCGGGATTTTTCACAGTTGTTATTGTTGTTCTGTTCCGTCATTTCGTTGTGTTTCATAGGCCCTGAAAAGCCTCTATGGGGAGCGGTCAATTAAGTATTTATTGTATGTATTGTATTGTAACTGTCAACTGAGCTGCGTTTTGTTTTTCAGGAGATTCAAGCTGTCCTTTTGTAAGATGTAGCTGTAACAGTACACGATATTGTTTTGGTATCGTAAATAATTATAATGCTATGGTAGATGTCTTTGGTAAATACCCCCTGAGAAGACATGCCAGTGGTTCAGTAAAAAGGTAAACGCAGAAAGATTGAAGAAAATAAAAGAGGATCGAGAAAGATTGGCTTCGAGGCTGACATGAAGTTCCCTTCAACTTCTTTTTTACATCAAGTTTAGTGTGTACTCTGAGCGTCTAACAGCTTTCCACGACAATAGTTCACTGAAGTTAACCCATGTTCGGCGGGGTTAGTTTCTGGATTGGAGACGTCAAAACATACGACTTGATGTAAGAAATACAGGTTGGAAAATTATATTTTAGCGTTCAAAAATGCGAACTAAGCAAGGTACAGATTTCGTTTACCTACTTTATACCAAACAAATATTGCTGCAGTAGTAAATAAATATTGATATACAGTTTTGAAGAAGAGCAGAAGTAAGTTTTTAGGAATTGTCGATCGAGAATAAAACAATTTGCCATAAGCAACAAAATTTGCGACATGAAAACTGCGAATTCAACATAAAGAAAGTCAAGCTCCTTCGAATGGGCTTAGTAATTGGAGGGGGGATCCCTGCGAAGTCCCCGTGACGACGATAGCTATTTTTTTAAAAACTTGATTTCATTTTTTATTCTGTTTGGCCGTTGAAGGCTATTTTCTTATCTTCTTTCTACGTCGGAACGATTGAACAAACTGGTTCGCAAGAAACAGGTTGATTGGAGTATTCGTTCTATGCAAAATAAAGTTCACAGTGGAACACACAAGAACGAAGCAAGATCTAGAAATAACGTAGAAAATTCCTCTTACCTTTAAAGCTTGCCCTTCTCAATGAAAAAGTACCTGTACATGTCCACTTTATCAAGTACTTTCAGATGTGAGGTTTAATACTGTGTCAATCATCGCGGGCGGAAAGGATTCCAATCTAAATGTTTGCTTTCGCCGAAATATTAAACAGAACTCCGTCACCGTGGCCGAGTGGTCTAACGCGCTCTCAGAATGCCTAAAAGCTCAGTGGGAAAAGTGAAGGTGTTCTAATCGCCGCAAGGAAGTTTGGAAATACTGAAGGACGTCAAATTGGATTCACTCGATCAAGTCAATTCAATATCTGTGGGGAATGCACATTTGCGACTACCAACAAAAAAAAGGCGACACTCGCCTGGTGTTAAGACGTAATAGTAACATTTGTTCCTTCTGTATGTTCATGATTTGAAGAAGCAACACCGCAATAGCGACACTTGATCACAAAAACAACAAACAAATGAGCATAACAAAGACGTTTTTAACTGCAGGTCAGTGACATTACCGCCGAAAAACTCGTTTTACATGCATGGACAAGCAATCATACAGCCCTCTCAAGACTTGAGAATTTTTATTCAAAGAAACATCTTGGTTAAACTCTACATGAATTCAGAAAGAATTATCAAAATTTTATGAAATTGAACAAAACCTCTTCCCTTGAGGCTCGATTTGCCATGCCGATATTCAGGGTACGTTTTAAAATCGTAGCCTTTCAACAAGTTCTTTCTTTGGGGATCGATTTCTTTACTTTTTAAGATGATCTACCTTTCACACTAGTTATTCCATGAAAAACTATGCGGCGCTCAAAATTAGCAAACTGATGGAGTCGATCGTGGTGCCACTGTGCACCTTTTGTGATTCCAATGATTATCAATACTATGATAGTCAACTAACAACTAAAGAGCTTAAAATAGTAAAAGAGTCATGCAATTTAAAACTAAAGCTTAAGGCATGCTCGTATGGGGCGCCAAATGTAAAAATATTATTTAAGTACTTTTTCCCTATTTTTTGTGTTATTTATCAAATATCACAAAAGTTATCTTGTAATTTATAAATAACAAATTCAAGTACCTTTGCGATTTATAAATCGCAATATTGCCAACTTTGCGATTTATAAATCGCAAGATTGCCAACTTTGCGATTTATAAATCGCAAGATTACTAACCTTGCGATTTATAAATCGAAAGATTACTAACCTTGCGATTTATAAATCGCAAGATTACACACTTCGCGATTTATAAATCGCAAAGTAGCGAACTCTGCGATATATAAATAACAAGAATCGGATATTGGCGATTTATAAATCGCATATTTTGCAATATATAAATTGCACGTTTTCCGATATCTAAATCGCACATTTTGCGATTTATAAATCGCTCATTTTACGATATATAAATCGCACATTTTGCGATTTATAAATCGCACATTTTGCTATTTATAAATCGCACATTTTGCGATATATAAATGGCACATTTTGCGATTTATAAATGGCACATTTTGCGATTTATAAATCGCACATTGTACGATATATAAATGGCACATTTTGCGATTTATAAATCGCACATTTTGCGATTTAAAACCGCAAACTCATGAAATTTATGCCTGCGGGCCCGTTGTGGACTATTTTCGCGGGAAAACTATTCTTGTTGTTGAATATGGCGGATAGAGAAGACTTGGCACGACTGCTCTCCTCAGCCTTTTCAAGAGCAATATCTGAGACATTGAGTGCTCAGGACTCAGCACAGCAAAGTGAGGTAAGGATACTTGTATATTTGCTCATCAATTTTATTTTGATTTATGGCGAATCGGTCTGAATTGTGCCATGCTGTCAATTTGCAGAGCTCGAGGTCGCAGAATGTTTATCGGACTGCCTCTATCCCACCAACCGCTCCTTCTCAGGTTTGTTCGATTTCATCTTTTCTTGTGTTTATTTGTTAACAGCAGCAGAAACTCCATCAGTGTCAAAATGCAAACACGTGCCTATTCCATTAGATCATTTAGCTCGCAAACACGTCTATGTTGGATGTCAAATTGAAATAATTTAGGACAAAATGATTTTAACTGACATTATAGTTTTAGTCTCAATTTTCTTCGGACTATCGTTGCTACCCCTAGATGTCATTGTTGTTGTAGAATTTCATTCTCTTTTGTGGGCCGCAAATATGTGGGGAGACGGCTGGGCACCTAATTAATCAACACCTCTGAGTCCACCCAAGATCTTCACTACATGGATGGTGATCTCTGCTAGTTGAATTCTCCTCGAATATATTGAACTCGCTGATTTAATTTCTTTTATTGTTTTAAATGTAGAATACCAATGCTTCTGACAATACTCAACCCATGTTTGGACGTTTTTTATTATTACATAAGATTTGTTCCTTTACTAATTTGTTACCTATATGTCACTAATTTTTATTTCGCTTTTGCAAGATTTATATTCTATACTACCGATCACTGTTATCAGGCGACCTCCACCCACGACGTATGACATTTACCCATCGCACTAGAGGGCAAAAATGATTTTGTTGGGATATTTCATTCGAATTTCGTTTTCCGGAAAAACATTTTTTTGTACATTTGGGGTCGCACAGTGTCAAACAATGTGTCACCAGAAAATATAAGCTCCATCTTGAGTCCCACCAAGCTTGAGTCACATAATCACGGTCAAAACCAAAACATGGAACCACGATAAGTAGCTTGCGCTTTTCTTGGAATCTTTTGTCTTTTAACTGGCATGCAGCTTAGAGTGGCAAATTTATTTCAAATGCGCTGTCTTCACAACTTGAATGTTTAACTGGCATTGTTGGATATTATGGGCGTCAAGTTAGGCAAAGGAGACGAAGAAGACTGAACAATCCCTGCGGTAGGCGATTGCCAAGACCAAATGTATCATGGTTTGAAATACACTTTATCGTGGTTTTCGATCCTTTTTACGTCATGGTTGACCTATGGAAAAGCTTTTTTTGACATTTTGTGACATTTTGGCGAGGTCTAGAGCTCGCCAATTTTAAGTGGCGGCATCTTTGAACATTTGGTGCATTCTGTTCATTTTTTACATTTTGGGTCATTTTGGAGAGAAGGGTCGCACTACCAAAAACTATATGATGACAGATGTTTTTGTAAAATAAGCAACTTTTTGCACTAGTGCGACCCGGCCCTTATGTGTAAAGTTACGATTATTTTCCACATGTGTAAACACGTAATTACGGATTCTTATCTTACCGTTTAGAAATTATCGCGATTTGAGACGCCATGGGGGCCGGTAGACTTATAATGTTTGTGTGGATATCTAATTACATTTTATTATCGTACAGCAAAATTTATGGCTCCCTATGCCCCCCATTTCATCGCAGTGATCGAAATATTACCACTATTTTATGTTCCAGGATGCAATCCGAAGACCCACTGATCAGCCGTTAACAAATGTCAGGTGAAGACCACGGTGTGCTCTATGAATTGTAGTTGCCGTATTGTTGAGATAACATGGACGTAGATAGTTGTGGGTTTACTACACGAACGGGAGTTCTGTTGTAACTTATTGTAACTTGGGGGCGGCCCCGTTCCCGCCCCCTAGTGAGAGGAAAACCCTGGGAATGAGGTTGAATGTGTCACAGCATTTTTTATGGCTTGGGGGTTAAAAAATGAATATCATCGGAATATGTACTTTAAAATATAGAGGATATGACATGGCCGCGCGGGATACGAATTTCATCTTCGAGTGAGCGAAGCGAAAGAGTGAGAGATACTTTCAGCACGAGAAGATAAAATTCGTATCCTCAAGCAGGCATGTAACGTTCCGTTTAGTAAGTAAACTCCAATGAAATACCAAACCATTTCACTTTAATATTTTTGGTAATCCTAACGTAGCACAATGACGGGGATCTTTTCACTGACATGTTTTCGCGCGAAAGGTCACCTGGTATCTCATTGGTGTTTAAAAAAGGAGAAATATTTTTTGTTTTTTTAGTTCGTCTAGAAGACCTGGAAGACCAAGGAAATCCATCCCAAGGGAACTTTTGGAAAATCTTTTGAGGTTAAAAATGCCTATTGCTGACATCGCTAACTTTTTTCATGTCTCCCGACCGGTTATTTATAATGCCATGAGGGAATTCGGAATAGAGTACAATCGGTTTTCGGACATATGCGATGATCAGCTCAAAGGGGTTGTGAACACCATAAAAGAACACCATCCACGTGCCGGAGAGGTCATGGTACAAGGCCACTTAAGGGCACAAGGTGTACATGTACCACGCCACCGAATGCGTTCCGCTATTCAGCAGGTCGATCCAGTGGGTACAGCCAATAGAAGACGACCTCCTATTCGACGGAGAGTGTATTCGGTGCCCTGTCCGAATTACATATGGCACATAGACGGCAACCACAAACTCATTCGGTGGAGAATGGTACTTCACCACGCCGTAGATGGTTTTAGTCGGCTAGTTGTTTTTGGCAAGTGCTCCAATAACAATAGAGCGTCTACTGTCTTAGCCTTGTACCAAGACGCAGTTCGTAAGTATGGGCGTCCGTTTAGAGTTAGGACCGATCATGGCGGAGAGAATGTTGATGTCTGGAACGACATGGTCAGTGCATGGGGACAAGACGCTAACTCAGTTGTCGTTGGCAGCTCTGTGCATAACCAAAGAATTGAGCGCCACAACCGAGCCGTCAACGAACAAGAATTCGCTGGTTTTAAGGAAGAGTGGTATGATCTCGAGAGGCAAGGGATATTAGATCCACTGAATGATACAGATATGTTCTGCTTACATTATGTATATTTACCCAGAATAAATAAAAGGATTTCAGAAT
>NC_090885.1:18126601-18146601 GCF_036669925.1 Montipora capricornis | reverse complement strand
AGAACAAAACACTGTTAACGCGGTTAACATGAAGCGTAAGGGAGCGTTTAAGCGTGCGATGACTTGTGTTAATAGAGCGCAATCAAAACAATTCCATGTATAAAGAAGCCGAATTTCACACGGATCTCCTTCCTTCTGTTGGCCGGTGAACCCAACCTGCCTGCAATGTATCTACCACTTTATGAGTGTCACGCAAAACCTTAAAACGAAAATTGGGGCATAATTTCATCAGGTTGCAAGTACGTTGGGATACGCCTATAATTTGGAGGGGACAAACTGGACAAACACTCATGCCAGTTTTTTAGTAAAAATTAGGGCGTGACCGAGAGTGCATGTGTTTCCGGGCTTGGCCTAACTATTCAACCAAGGAGCGTTTAAAATGTAACGGTCTGCAATACCCTGCGCGCAGAATCTCGTTCGATCTTCCTAGATAACTCGGGATGAGGAAAGAAGATTCTGCTCGCGGCCTGCACATTTGATATTGAGCATGCGTTAAAAGTCCGGGCTCGCTTCTTCCCATATCTTATCCTTGCCTGGGGCGTTTGGGAGTGAGGGCTCCCAGTGGGTATTTATCACTAGTTTCCGTAACCGGCATGCAGAAGAAATACTCATGAGAATTCGAAACTGGACTGAATCATCCAGTGTTTTGGATGATCTGCGAATCAAAGAATGTGCAGGCCGCGAGCAGAGTCTTCTCTCCTCTTCCCAACTTATCTAGGAAGATCGATAGACTCTGCTCGCAGGGTAGGTAGGCAAAGAAGAGACCACTTACTTTAAAAACCTGTTTGGCTTAACAATGCCATTTCGTCTTCTTCCCTCTACAGGTACTTTAGTTTGGGTCCAGGGGCCTTAAATTGGTGTCTGCTAAAAACCCATCAGTTGAGTTTGCTTACCAATCGTTGGTGTTAATTTTGTTCGATTTGGTTCGATACCTGAACTACAACCGATCGGGTTCGACGGGGTGGGTGACTAGGTTCGACTGGCTATGCCAGGCGTTGCGTATGTAATTTCATTCTTTAAAACTTACTTTCACAGTCTTGAAGATAATCTCTCCAGAAGACTACAGCCAGTTCTTGTTTTTGTCTAGCGTTGGATCCCTGCTCGTCGAACTGAATTGTAAAAAGCAGATCTACACATTGCGCATCCAGGGGCCTGACATTCTCGTTGGTAAAAAGATCCCGAAACTTCTCTGGGTATTTCTGCATAGCATCTAGGACACCTATAGTTTCTAGGCCATTCTTAAATTCTTCCAGTAGATACCTTACAGAGTCTATGAGTACGTGGCGAAGAATAATTTTCTTATACCAGTTCTTTTTATCAATCCCCAAATGAACTGTGTTTGCACCCAGGTCGTTTAAAATCGTCTGAATCTCTTCATCCTTCACATTTTCTGCAAGTTCATCTACTGTTTGAGATTTGCCTATCTGTTGAAAATAAAAAAAAATTCACACTTAAAGTTCATTTTCATGTGCCTTTCATACGAGCAAACGCCACATAGGAGACCGAAAGCCAATCATTGTTAGCAAAAGTCTGTATCTAAGGTCACCTTGTCAATCCATACAGGGTATTAATGACAGTTTGGCATGTCCTCAATATCAATGGCTGTACTGAGAAGTTGTATGATATTCATAATCTTCCAGTCCAGCTTTAAAGTGTCATACGAGCCTCACCTTTTCAATTTTCCCCTTCAGTTCAGGGTTTGGGACATCCTCCAGACGCGGGTTTGTCATGCCTGGCCCATATACAATGGAATTATACAATGTAGGTGACAAGAAATTCCCCCCTGGACCGCCGTGGACTACTGACCAGGCTAAGATTAGGCCTACCATACGGTACGAGCTTTTTTCACGAGCTGCAAGAGATCACCGACAACGTTAATACAAGCTAACGGAAATATCTTAATGTAGGGGCATAACCTTAGCTGTCAAACAGTTGTTACAGCAACCTTTAAATGGCCATTCTCGTGTTCTGCCTGCTGTGTATTGATCAGTGGCGGATCCACTGATACTTGGCTTTGGCCGTAGACGCAAGGCGCACAAGGAAAAACTGCTCCCGTACCTGATCTGGGACCGCAATTCTTGCTCGTTAATAGCAAGCTTGTTCTATAAATCACTTCTTATTTGCGATTCAAGCCATAGCCATAAGTGGAAAAGACAATCTTCTGAAAAACTTTGCAAATAACCATAGACCTTCGTAATGGGGATACTTATCACTTCCTGCTGTTACTATGGCAACAGTGTAGGGGTGTTATCATACATGATCTGTGGAACGGTTTTCCAGATAAAAATATGTGGTCATCATTTTAATAGTCTATTAATTTTCGTCTCAAAGTAAGTACCTGTATTTCATTCTTTCTTTAGAGTCTATAGATTGTCTGAACAAAAATAACACGCAAACAGTGTTGACAAACCTTATAAACAAGCACATTGTTTGAAATTACTTACTTAACGTTTCAAACATTTCAAACAATGCGCTTGTTTACAATGTTTGTCAACGCTGTTTGCGTCGCTAAGATGGCCATGCAAAGAAAAATAGTATTTACGACATGGTCTTTTGATTGTTTTCATCAAAAAATGAGAGAGGGGACTGGCAATAGCTGATGCATGCATGCGTACACATAGTTATTCTTCCTTCTGTTATTGATACTGTGTGCTACGTGGTTGGAACGATGCCACGTTTACGTGAAGAATGATCGCTCAAAGGACTACGTAAACCATGGCACACATAGGTTTCATCTTAGAGTGCTTGTTAGTATTTTTTAACTTTTCCGCAGAAGTCCAATTTTTGTAGAGATCGGCCGCCTGAACCAGTCAGTTCCACATTCATAGAAAATATAAAAGTTAAAATTGTTTGTATGGTTTGCTGTTAAGTAATGTCATAAGAATTCTTGTTCTCGTCACCATAATGGCACGCAGTATCAGTATCCTCAAGGTTGCTGTTACTGGTTATGTTGTAACTTATTTTCACACACCAATCGAGTTTGGATATAATGATCTACATCCTTCTGGCCCAATGAAGATGCCGGAGTCCAAATTTGCGGCCCTCACCGCCAACCTCAAAAATTCCCTTTTTGGGCCTCCAACGTCTACGGCGCCCTCACTGGTGCCTACTTTGTCTGCAAACTTAACAGATATGTTATTCAAGGGAGAAAACTTTTTTCTCATCAGTTGACGACAGGTATCGATCCAAATCGCACTCCTTCGGACATTGATATGCGAGGACTCTCCTCTATTCAGTTTTCCTTGGAGTTCTTGCAGTATTTCAGGTAGAGTCACAAGATTGTTACTGAAAATACAAATAATTACATTCATTTACCTTCCACAGTTGATAGAGTTATGATTGAAGATAAACACTGTAATGATATGTATATCCTTAAAGTAATCAGGGGCCGCGGAGTACGTGTGAAAGTGGTGGGGAGGGGCTAGCTTTTGGGTTAGATAACGTTAGTGTGAGGGGAGGGGGATGACGTTTAATCTAAGAGAACGGAGAAAACAACACCTTAGGAAAACAGGGGGGCTATAGCTCCCCCCAGCTCCGCCCTCTCGACTAGATGTTTTTGGAAATATCTGCTGATCATTCCGATTTGCATTATTGTAGCCTTTTAGTGTCACTCTTTCATGCTTGGGAAAGGAAAGAACAGTTGCTTATAACTGGTTTTAAAATAAAAATATAATTATAGCCTATAAACTTAAAAGAAGTTGGAAAACATACTTTGTCGAGGTAGTTTCGACGTCGTTTACATTGGAGACGTCGCTCCCGCCACCGCCGTCATCAGAGAGCAGTTCGATTTCCTCATCCACTAGCGAAACATATGATCTAAACATATTGAAACAAGGAAAAAATCAATATCACAGGTAGGGTATTCGCGGAAGAAATAATTGTTGTGAGATTTAACGACGTTCGCGCCAAAATCTACCTACGGTGATATTTTCTTTATTTCTCGCTTAGAGAAAAATGGAAAAAAAAAATTTGGGGATCACCGACTTTGTTTCGGATAAAATGGCAGTGGAAAAGTGCCTTAATTTCGAGAAATCGGTCATAATAGCAAGATGTAGCCTCATCTGCTCATCCGTCGATGAGTTGTTAGAGTGAAGGTTTCCGTGCATAGGTTTTTAGGCGTGGGCTTTTAGATAATTGCATGCCGCTAGGGATGTCGTAAACAGTATAGTTCATCCTCGACGAGCGTTTTTTTTAAAGCTCTATCCGTTGCAACCACTAACGGAATTCGATGGCACGAGGAAAGAAAATATTAAAAAACGATAACTTCTTACGGTGGGAATTTTTTCATTTCATCATATTTTGTAGGTAGTAATTAAAGTAAATGATTCATGATTACAAAAATAGGGGTCACCGATGATCTAAGCGAGTAAAGACGATGTGATTTTGCAAAACTCTTGGAAAATTTCGTTTGTCACGCTTTGCGTGACCTATCGGGCAAGGACTGGAACCCAAGAGAAAATCGATCGTTGAAGGGAGGAAAGGTTTTTAGCGAAAAAAAAAACCTTTCTCGATCATAGCAACGAAGTTTTAAGCAGGCGTCATCTTTATTTGGTTGGTGTTTTGTATAATATCTCTCCATTGTCGTCATGCTTATGTTCTGGCGTGCGTTTTTTGTGAAATTTAATCGCTGGTTGTTTCCACGCAGGTCCGCATTATTCAAGCGGACGAGGACGAAAATACTGCTCCATTTTCACGAAAGTAAAAGAAAAGAACTTCAAAACCATGCATTCACTTCGAAATGAAGTTCGTAGCCCCATTAAATTTACGCAACGGTTCATACTCGAGTTTTCCAAACTTTCAGCCTTACTCGATCAGCTACCTTTTTCATCAATTTTGATTGATCACGATCTTCTCTGATCCAAGCTGTGCAAGACTTACTGTTCACGTTTTTTGTAAAGTTTTTAACACCTCAACTTCACTAATGCTCGAAGCAATGCGTGACATATTACAGTCACGTTACATGCGCAGTAACGTTGCGCACAAACAATTAGCGCGAACGTCCTTAAGTATCATGGTTTTACCGGAATAGATCTGTGGTTTGGACATCTGACGTTTGATCATGATTATATTCCGCCTGACGATGTGTTGCAAGCGAACTGCTTGTTGTAGCTTCATGCTGCTGAATGTTCTCTTGCCTATCAGCAAACACTGACTGCATGAGGGTATTGTCGTCAAAATCTTCCTCGTCAGAAATTTCCTGTTCAAAGGTAAAGTACGAGTAATTGTCTCATCAGCAAAGGGCCGATCACTACGGTAGTGATAACTCATGTTACAAGCTAATCGATAACAGTTCATAACGGCATTTGTTGAACAAAGTTTCCATTTACCACTGCATCGTTGTTCTTGAGTGATCTTAAAGGTTCCATCTTTGCCATTATGTACAAACTGTCCTGAAACACACAGACAGAACTTCCCCCGCGTCCCACACAAAGGAGGTGGACGTTTTTGGAACACAAAGCTTCTTCGTCCCTGGCATTGTGCTGTGAAGAAAATGAATTTTAGCGAAGAAAAGAAAACTATTTGGAACTTTAACTTTTTTTTTGTCACTCTAATTACTTTTTGGAAAAGCAATTGACACCAGTTGGTTCTATATTCAGACTACGTAAACCAACAAATTAACAGCGCCATTCTTTGTTCCAGAGCACTGACAAATAATTAAGGGAACAGAACAGGAAAATTAAAGAGCTCGACATGAAACTTCCAACCCGTTGTTTATAAAATTCATGCACGTGGCCTTACCTAAGGTAAACGAACGGAAGAATTTCGTCTTTGCTTAGTCCAAAAGACTGCGCAAAAATACTTGTTATTTCGGTTGCAATCTCTGACGCCTTCCAAGAGGAGTTAATGAATACTTTGCCAACGAGCCCTGCTTCTTGCAAATTGGCCCTTTGCTCTCCCCTCGGAATTGGAATAGGATTCGTGATTTGCCGACCTGGCGGTAGACACACCACGGTTTTAAACAACATTTTGGGTTTTGACGTCGCTGCCACCCTTCTCCGTTTGGTTGGAGGTTGGAACGTACTGCGAGCAACAGATGGCAAAGGGAAACGAGACGCCAAAACCTGCGTGGGGAAACAAGCGTAAACAAAATGGAAAAAACCATTATCTACAGCACGCTAATCTATCATGCCAGCAATGGGTTATGGTATGTGATTGCTAGTTTCATAGCCATCAAAAAGTCGACCAGTTCCTTTATAAAAAGCGGTCCTTTCTTGAATTACAAAGTAAGGCACGAAAGCACACAAACAATACCCGTAACCCTGATATTCGTTAAAAAAAAAAAAAATGACTGAAGCTACACGTCATAGATTCCGATGAAAGGGCAACAGGTTTTGCCTTTCCCTGTGGATGATTTTAAGCAAGCATATGTCCAGCGGTATCATAACTGTATTCAACAAATTTCTTTTAGTGCAGAGGACATTTGCTTAACCATATAAAAGACCTAAAATATATCGTAATATCTCTAACCTTCGTTGAGTGGAGGATATAACACATGCAGTCAGATATTTCTTAACAGTTAACTTTAATTTCCAAATGTCCAAGCGATCAGAATGAAATGAAATTTAAAGAAAAAACAATTATTGCATTCGTGCTTTCTGAATACTGACCATTTTCACATTTTCCATTATACATTTCAACACCCCGTCCCCCCCCATCCTCCACTCTTGCCAATTTTGCATGAGCCGTTGTTTCTCAAATACTCTTGGGATACTGCATATTCTCAAGAGCAGTTATGAAAACAATGGTTCATGCAAAATTTGGGAAGCAAACAAAGTGTATTATGGGGAATATAAAAATGGTCAATGAGACGATTATAGCGCTACGCGCCCAGTTGGCTCGTATTAAAGCCTGGTTCACATGTATGATGCCAATGCAAATGAAAATGCAAACGCCAACAAAGTTCACACGTCCAACGCAAAAGCAACGGAAGTAAGACAGGCAGGCGCAGTCCAAGTCCTCTTTACAACAATAATGAATCTGTGCTTTTTTTGTTTTTGTTTTTTTTTTTTTACCTCGCGTTTGCGTTTCTCCGGTTCACACCTGTGAAATGAAAACGCATGTGCGAATGAAACGCAAGAAAATGGAAAATTTTCCATTTCTTGTGTTTGCGTTTGCATTTGCGTCGTAGGTTTGCACCTGGCTATACCCATCTCATATCCAAAGTGCGCCCATGGAGTTATTATTAAACAATTATTTATCCCTATTACTAACGCATTTGTAATTGTTTGTGCGAAATTACGAAAAGTGTACTTGTATCTGCTCGCAGCATCCACCTTCAAGTTTATTATTTCAAGTTTATTTTACAAAGTACTAAACCCGGCGAATGGCCTTTAGGAACAAAAAAGAAAAACAACTAAAACCATTTTCTCGAAGTTGTTTATTTAACAGACGATAAGATAAAAACAACGATAAAAAGCCGGTGTTGAATTAAAGCCCCTATCAACCACCCACGTTGCAGGTACCCACCGCAAAATCTCCAGGCGTATTATTTGCGGAAAATGATCGCAATGAAGAAAGAAAACACTTATCCACTTGTTCAATACAGAAACCCCAAATTTGAACTTCGTTATTTTCATAGCGTATATAAATTCATAACGCGTTAAATTGCTGCTGACAATTTTGATTTTGCTATTGTGCCAAACAGAATCAACGAAACAGACTTTGATCTTATTTGCGAGGCAGGTGAAAGTGAAAGATAAGTAAAAGGAACAAAACGTATGTGATAATAAAAAACGTCCAAACCTGGTTAGGAAGTGTGGGTTGAGTATTGTCAGAAGCATTGGTATTCTACATTTAAAACAAAAGAAATCAGCGAGACAGTTATATTCGAGGAGAATTCAATTAGCAGAGATCACCATCTAAGCAGTGAAGATCTTGGGTGGACGCGGGGGTGTTGATTGATTGGGTGCCCAGCCGTCTCCCCACATATTTGCGGCCAGCAAAAGGGAATGAAATACTACATTGATCCCAGAAAATTTAACCAACCGATCAAAGAATACAAAGAGATAGAACAATGACATCTAGGGGTAGCAACGATAGTCCGAAAGGAAATTGAGACTAAAACTATAATGTCAGTTAAAATCATTTTGTCCTAAATTATTTCAATTTGACATCCAACATAGACGTGTTTGCGAGCTAAATGATCTAATGGAATAGGCACTTGTTTGCATTTTGACAATGATGGAGTTTCTGATGCTGTTAACAAATAAACACAAGAAAAGATGAAATCGAACAAACCTGAGAAGGAGCGGTTGGTGGGATAGAGGCAGTCCGATAAACATTCTGCGACCTCGAGCTCTGCAAATTGACAGCATGGCACAATTCAGACAGATTCGACATAAATCAAAATAAAATTGATGAGCAAATATACAGGTATCCTTACCTCACTTTGCTGTGATGAGTCCTGAGCACTCAATGTCTCAGATATTGCTCTTGAAACGGCTGAGGAGAGCAGTCGTGCCAAGTCTTCTCTATCCGCCATATTCAACAACAACAATAGTTTTCCCGCGAAAATAGTGCACAACGGGCCCGCAGGCATAAATTTCATGAGTTTGCGGTTTTATATCGCAAAATGTGCGATTTATAAATAGCAAAATGTGCGATTTATAAATCGCAAAATGTGCGATTTATATATCGCAAATTGTGCGATTTATAAATCGCAAAATGTACGATTTATAAATCGCAAAATGTGCGATTTATAAATCGCAAAATGTGCGATTTAGATATCGGAAAACGTGCGATTTATATATTGCAAAATATGCGATTTATAAATCGCCAATATCCGATTCTTGTTATTTATATATCGCAGAGTTCGCTACTTTGCGATTTATAAATCGCGAAGTGTGTAATCTTGCGATTTATAAATCGCAAGGTTAGTAATCTTGTGATTTATAAATCGCAAGGTTAGTAATCTTGCAATTTATAAATCGCAAAGTTGGCAATCTTGCGATTTATAAATCGCAAAGTTGGCAATATTGCGATTTATAAATTGCAAAGGTACTTCAATTTGTTATTTATAAATTACAAGATAACGTTTGTGATATTTGATAAATAACACAAAAAATAGGGAAAAAGTACTTAAATAATATTTTTACATTTGGCGCCCCATATGCTCGCTCTTGCAATTGTAGGCCGAAGCAAAGTCCCAGTGTTGCATAAGTCTTCAGAGCAGCATCGGTGACCGCAATAGTTTGCTGTGATGTTTGATTGTTGTTTCCGATTGGTAATTTCCTCCTTGCGGCACATTTTTCTGCATTTTTCCTGAAAGAATCGAGTAAAATAAATCATACAAGTAATACGTGGTTGTGTTGTCTGATCAACAATTCATAAACAAGATTGCGTTGGTTCGCAACTCCTAAAATTGTTACTGACAGGAAGGCCGGGTTCCTGTTACTGAGAATTTTTTTTAACATCCTTATTCGTATCCCTCTTCCCTCACCTCCTCCCCCACTAAAAGAAAAACAACAACGACAATAAAAAAACAGAACAAAACAAAACAAAATGAGCAATGCTGAGACACGGTTGGGTTTTTGCGGTTCTTTGTGAACATTATTATAATTGGATTTAGCATCGCATTTACATGAAACGGCAAACGACAGCTTGATTGGCTGAAAGCACATCAAGTAATCCCGAAGCAGAGTGCAGAAAATAGAGGATATTACATGGCCGCGCGGGGATACGAATTTTCTCTTCGAGTGCTGCAAGTATCTCTCACGAGTGAGCGAAGCGAACGAGTGAGAGATACTTTCAGCACGAGAAGATAAAATTCGTATCCCCAAGCGGCCATGTAATGTTCTGTTTATTATATATATATTGATGAAATGTCTAGATTTAAAACAACTTGTTTTATTCATTTTCGAAATGATGAAAAATTGTTCACCAACCACTAAAACACGCATCTTGTGTAACATGAAACAAGATATGAAAGTTATGAAAAACAAATCATGATAATGTAAAATTTGCAATAAAAATGTTAATGTAGTGGAGAAGAATTATATTTAAGCACAAAAGTATCGTACAATGAAGAGGAAGCTCGCCTTTTATTGGCTAATCGTGTTCGTTACCATGACGACAGCGATATCCTCACATGTGAAAGATAAAAATGATACGTTCACTGCGCGCGGTGAAGATATGATTTTTTAGTAAAAGGAGAAATCCTGGTATTTCATCAATATCTATATAATAAAGTGAAATTAGTGCAGATACCTCAAATTAGTGAAATAAAGGTGAAATTTTTGCCTGTATTTCATTTATAAGTAATCGCATGATTTTTCTCTTTGCAATTTGGAATAAATAAGCACTTGAAATTTTATTCAAAGACAACAAATTGCACTCGCCCTATGCGCTCGTACTATCTTGCTCATCTATTTGAAAAATTAAAGGCCGACGTTTACCCTAGAGGCATTGCGTACTGTGGAACATTTTTCATATATGGAAATCCTGCCAAAGCTGAAATTCATCCAATCAGATCGCTACGATAACTGGAGACCATTACCCAGAGCTTCCATACATATTTGTTCTCTTGAGTCAACCCTGTCCCGTGTCTTTTTATTTTTAGAACTGCTGATATTTTGAAATACCCTCGTGTTTCGGGTGTGCTGAATGTGACGTAATCAATGGCTTACCATAGGTCTCTTATGATTGGCTATTGCAAAAACACCCCCAAAAAATCCACTGGAAGGTGCTTCCAAAAATAAAAAGATACGGGACAAGGTTGACTCAGAGCATTAGTATGGAAGATAGGGGCTTCGCGTAATGCGCCCCTAATGATAAGCAATGCGAATTTAGATAACAAGGCGCATGTCGAAACGCATGTCGGTTGTAGGAGTGTCTCTCAATTTACTTGTGATTATTTACTCCAAATTGCACTCGAAGTCATGTGATTACGTATGCATAGCAAGGGCAAAAATTGACCTAACTTTGCTTTTCGGTAAAACGCAAATGTTAACCTAACATTTGCCGTTTGGCGTAAAACACGATACCAAATATCTCTATTGTGTTGTGTGAGGGAAGAAGAGGAATGGAAGAGGGGGGAAGGGAGAGCGGGACGTGGAATTGTTGGCTTTTTTTCTGGTCTCAACTCTTTTTGTCCAGGACTGTAGGTCGATTTTCATTCCAACAAATCGGCCATTTGGAGGAGGAGAATAATCCACAGAAAACTGGAATCATAGGACCACGGTACTGCTCTTTGGACTCTGATGTGGAATTTTATAACGGAAAGAACAAAGGTTAACAGAAACATCTAAACTTTCCATTGATAGCCAGACTCTTTCATGCATCAATAAACGTTTGTCAACAGTGCTGGATGGCAAAGGTAAGGTTGTCGGCCTTTGGGGTTGAGGTAAGTGAAAAACAATGAAGTCTTACCTGGAGCCAGCAGGTTTTTGCAAATTCGTCAAGCTGTTGGCCATTTGTATACAGCTTTGAAGTAAACACTATCAAGCATGTATCAAAGTCATCGTGGCATCGTGCAACCTTGCTGTATTCCAAGCAATCATCCCAGGATTTTGTTGAATAGCACGTGTGACATTCCAGAGAAAAGCCTAAATTGGAATAGTAATAGGCAGAATCAAAGTGTATAAATTTACACTCATATAAACATTTGTGCATAAATATTTATGCTCTCGAGAGTACCCCTTTGAGGTCATACAAGAAATCGCCGACGTGACGAGATGACCTTGACAAATTCAAAATGCATTGGTCTCGACTCGCGTACGATCGGCAGAGATGGCGTGAAGTGGGGAAGGTCTATGTCCAAATATTTGTACATAAATATTTGTCATGTAGTTTTGAACGATAGACCATAGAGTTATAATTTCCACGAAAGTAGCCCTTTCCGCAATAGTCCCCTGAGAGGACATGTGCTTATGGGTAATTAATGTTCCACCGATTTCTTAACATTGTGTGATTGCGTCGCAGTGAGCAAGTCGAGAACAGCTTCGTTCGTTTTCCGGACAATTGTTTTGGGCTGAACAGGAGGAAACAGCCAGTTTAAGGGAGAAAAAAGACAACCGCTGGCGATGTTAGCCTGCGAGAGCATCCGGTTTTTTCGGCTCAAGGATGAAAATGGTCTTTTCCCGAGTTGGTTCCGATGTGGGACTCCTTGTGTTAAAATAAACTAACTAAAATGTCTTTCCCTTCCTGAATTGAGTTTGCGGCGGTGGTCTGTCGTTTATGACAGCTTTTTGCGAAATTTCATACCACGGTCGTACAAACCGAAGGATGACGTAATATTATGCCACGCGAGCCCCGCGCCTTTGCCAGGTTATGTCGTTCATTTGCTGTTTCGAGCTTCCGTTAACTTCCAAAACAATACTTAATTGATTAAAAAAAGTACGTAAAGGAGTTGTTTACTGGTTCACGAGAGAATCGTGAGAGCATTGCTATTTTTCGGCTATTGACAAAAGTTCATTATCTGGAAGTCTGAGATCAAATGACTTGATCTCAGACAGACTTCCAGATAATGAACTTTTGTCAATTTTTTTTGTCAAGCTTATTTTGAAGAAATGAAAAAAATTGGAATTATGTTCTTATTATCCTGACCCATGATTTTTTTGGAATGTTGTGCACACGCGTGCTATGTAAATTTGATCGATCGAATTACCAAAAAAGGTAGCCTACGTAGCAAGCGTTTCCTTGTGGTTCTTTTCAATGTTTTGAAAGAGGAAAAAATGAAGAGAGGGGAGAGGAGGGTTTCCTTTCCTCCTCTCCCCCTCCCCCTGTCTTCATTTTTGCTCTCGTCCCATTTTTTGCTTGGGCAAAACATCGAAAGCCCGCAACTTGGTCTTCTTCTGTGAAACCGCGCAGAAACACGTGCTACGCAGGCTACAACAAAGGCAAACTATTTTTAGGACTCTTTCCTTAAGTTTTTGTTTACATTACCAAACTTTGGATTCCAACAAGAAAACGTTTCAGGAGAGCCGTAAAGGTAGTTAAAACTTTCGATTTATGATTCGATCATTTCCTACCCATTTGTGTTCGCAGGTGTATTTTTGAGACCTTTATCGAAAATGTAGCCTGTTGTCATTTTTTTTTCGATCAACAAGAAGAAAATTTTGAATAAAGAAAACGAAATTGGAATTACAATCTTGTTATCCTAACGCAAGATTTTTCTGGAACTCCACCCTGCCCTATTGTGGACACCGTGTAAATTACCCAATTTTAAGTAGTTCTTAACATTACCAAGCAGGAAAGAAATAACTTTGGATTTTCAACAAGAAAACGCTGCAGGAGAACCCAAGACCATAAAGGTACTCAGAACTTTCGATTCGTGATTCATTTCTTCCCTTTTGTGTTTTTGCGCTTTTGATCGAATGCCGAGCCTGCTTTTGAAGCTGTTCAGCAGTAACGACACGCACGCCTTGCGGACCTATCCTGCCACCCGGACTGTCACCACGGTCTTACGGACAAAAATCGGCGTTTCGATGACATAGTGCATTACGAGCTCAACCCGTTTAGCACAAAAAGACGAATATGTCTGCGAGATAAAATTTAGGGTGTCAGATAGACGGTTGAGATGACAGCGGCTCAGCGCAAATAACCGAAGAATTCTTAGCAGTACGCATTTATCACGGTTCTGCCATTTTGGTAATAACAAGCCTAAGAAAAGTCTTTAATTGAATCAAAACGCAAGTTCTTTGACTACAACATTTGTAGACAATCAAACGACCCAATCATCGCTTTCGAGGCGGAGGATGTAGAATGCTAGCAGTGCGTAGTTACGCAATAGCGCTTGATTAGGAATCGTGATTAAGGCTCGTGTTTCTAATGATCCAGAAGGGCTCCTGGTAGCCGATATCACAGATGCCTTAGTAGCAAGCTTTTCCTTGAGAGAACAAGGTTTTCGATGTTTTTACTGCGTGAAAAATGAGGCGAGACCGCGAAAATGAAAGACGGGGAGGGCAGGGAATTCAAGACCCCTACCCCTCTTTTTTTTTCGCCTCGCCTTATTTTCAGCGCGGCCAAAACATCGAAAATCTTGTTCCCCCAGGGAAACGCTTGCTACGCAAGCTAGAAATCGTACAATAAATCAATGCTGCCGTGGAATTGCTCTCACGCTCCCTTGAAACCGACTGCGGAGTAGGCCGAACGTTATTGAGGTAGCTTGGATGACGAGACTGGCATAGAGTTTGGGAGAGCCAAACAATGTCCTAGGAGAAAGAGAACGCTCGTCCCAGGAGCCCATTGGGTGATGGGCTCCTGGCTCTTCCCAGTTCCCTACCAGCGGCACGTCCAAAATGGTGGGTCTTTTACAAGCGATCGAAATATAAACTGGCCTTTTACGAGCGACCGTGTATATAAGAAAAGTACAGCAGTGTTGGCCCATTTCTTACACGAAGAGGGTCGTGATAACTTAACTCTCGAGAAAGTTTGACTTTGCACAATCAGACATCCGGTTATGCAATGTGATAGAGGGATTAAGTACCTCTTACACTCTCGGTTTCTTTGTTCAGGCTAAAGCTAGTGCCAAATTCAAATCACCATCACGTTTTCTTTTCTGCATTTAAACCGAGAATCTTTTCAAATAAATTTAACTACGCCTACTACAAAAGCTATGCAATAAAGGAACGATCATTTTCTATTAAAAGAAAACTTACTTAACTTACGGTATTTGTGCTTGGGGTAATTGTCCCTTGACATTTCAAAGAAAGATTGTAACTTTACAAAAAGGGGCCTTACGTCTTATTTACTTCTGTAAGTCTAAAGAACACACCGTACCCTTCTTTCTCAAATCAAATTGCTTTCCCCTACCTAGCCTATGTTTTAGAGATTGTAGCTATTTACTGTATGATATAAACAGACAGTCAGCACCAGCTAGTATACTCAATCAGTTTGTTAAAACAAGTCAGATTCACAATTACAGAACTAGATCTGTCTCTAGCGACTCCCCTTATTTTAAGTTCTTTAGAACTAATAAAATGTATTCCTTTTTCTCGAGAATTGGTGCCCAAATTTGGAACTCTATTCCTTACTCGATTAAACTACTTAAACGCTCGTTCTTTCGTAAAAAGATAAAGGAATTATTACTAAATTTCTTGCGGTCAGAAGATGATTATGTCGAAGTCTCCCGTCTTATTAAGCTATTTAATACTTTAAGTTAGCCTCTTGTCATAATCTTAATGTACTTGTTTTGTTTTAGGTTAGTTCATTCTATTTACTGTGTAACTGTATAGTAATGTCTTTACTGTTATTTAGTCCATCTATAGATAACCTTGTACTTGTAGTATGTCCTCAGTTCTCCCCGCCTCGATTAGTTTATAAGCTATTTGCGGGGGGAAAGAAATGTAATTATTTATTTCTAATTTTCAATAAATTTTGTCGTTGTCGTTGTTTGTCGTTGACAACAAAATTTGTTTTTTTCTTTTTGTTTTTCCTTTGGGACGACCGTTATTTAGCGTCACTTTGAAGATTCGAGAGAAACGGGGAAGGCCATTTTAGTATGATTGAAGAGACGTTATTTCTCCTTGTGTCAGTTTCTAATCATCGGTGGTCCCGCTCTCTGAAAGAATAGACAAACTAAAACTATAAACGGAACTATAGTTTGACTCACGTGTGCAGAATAGAGAACACAAGGCCCCTTCATTAGTCAAGAAAATTTTTGTATATGCTTAGACTCCTCCGCAAGAGATTTGTCAGAAAGATTATATGTCAACTCCAACTGAGTTCAAGTACTAAACCAGGACCAATCGGAACTCGAAACTCGACAGTTTACAGGCTTTTACATTTTCCGAGGTATTTCGTCAACGTATTAACATACCTTTTGGCAACAACTTGAACACGATCAAGAATCCCGCAAAGAGATGAAATGAAGAAAGACTTTTGGCCATTTTGAGAATGGTGACCTTTTTGCAACTGGAGAGCTAATAAGTTGGTCTTTAGTAATCCTGCTTCTGCAGTGATGTAATCTCACTGAGATAGCAAAAGTTTGATTGATTTTTTTATACACGGGCGTTGTAATTAAAGAACCACTGTACATGTTGTAGCTCTGCTGCAGCGCGAGATCATATCGCATTTCCTTTCTACTTCCTCTACATACGACTTTCAGGAACAGGATATGGAGCCGTAGAGAGAGGAAAGAAGTTATTCAAGGATGAAATTAAGCATGGCATTATTATAGCATTTTCTCGATCCTTGAACCTCTCTGATAATCTTGTGTGTCTTGGCGAGCAAGATACTGCATTCTCGAAGGTTAACGGCTTACTCGGACTAAGGCCCTTCCAATGGGGGCCTTGTTCTTTAGCAATCTGCTTGTGTTCTTCGCGAAATTACGTCCAAACTTGTTTTCAGCTTTTTGATCCTTAAAATGGTTTATGTTGCATTGCTCCCTGAGGTATTTTGTCTTTGCTCCCCTGCATGTTTCCCAGTTCAAATTAGCTATGTTCCTTTTTTTCCTCAAACCCCTGCAACTTTGGGCTACCATTCCTCGCTTTCATAAATCCACTCCAATGAGATATTTTTCCACTTTGGTGTTCATTCATGACGCGTGTTTCACCTTTTTGGAAATGGACCAATATTAAAGTGAAAGAAAACAGCTTAATTAAAAAACCGTATCCTTTTGCAAGGGAAATATGAACAGATTGTTGACAAGGCTTTCGAGATAATTAACCTCAATTTACATAAGAAAATTCCTTTACACAATAATAATTTGGTGGCAATTCTATTTTATTTTGAGGAAAGAAACGAAAAGGACACCGGCGCAAAACTTGACATGGCTGTCAGCAATGCTCTGTGAAGTATGTGACCCTCATGTATCGCCTCAGCAAAACGGTAAGTACCGGTCTTAGGTTCAGTCATCAACAAAGTTAGCTTCCTGTTTCATTTTTAGATCGGTTTTAAAAGATACGTGCAGGAAAACAAACAGCATCCTCTCCATCGATGCAAGCATATATGCAAACAACATACCAGGACACATTAACATGAACTTTTTTTTTTTTTTTTATAAGAACGTCTAATTTAAGGGCTCAGACTGAACTGGTTCTTACATATTTTTGCGATTTGAGCCTGAAAATGTTTTTAACATGTTTTTTAAGGTTGTGTGGTATACAAACTGAGTTGTTCTTCATTGTATCACGCAATAAAAAAACCACATTGTTAATGTTATAAACGTCCCTAAATATTCGAGTTTATTGTCCTGTTAGACCACACTTTAACATTTCTTTTATTTTCATTGATACTAGTTACAAAAACGAAAACAAATGAGCAAAATAATTAAAGATGTTCTTATAACTCAGTGACTCTCAGCCTGGGTATGTTCTTAAAATGTTGGTTTATCTCTGCCTGAACGTTGTTATAAAAAGGTTCTTATAAAAAAAAAGAGTGTAGGGTCTTAATTTTTTCCTATCAAGACCGGCTCTCCTGTGCTCAATTATTCAGTTTGCTTATGCTTAATCTTGCGTCGCTTGTAAGGACCACAATTATGGCTGCTACTATGACTGAGAAATTCGATCTTTAGAAAATCGAACTCCAGCGTTTATCTATTAATTTGGACCTTAATTATAAAACTATTTGAACCGGAAAGAAATAAGAATGAAAAGAAAAGGAAAGAAGAAGAAGAAGAATAAGAAACCGAAATCGAGACGTACTGAAAAAGGTAATCAGGCTCCATTTTCGTTACACGAGGGGACGAAGAAACGATTGTAGCGAGGGCCGACATATATTAGAGGACATGAAAGAACGGAGGGAGGAAAAAAAGAGGTTTTGATACGATTGTAGTAGACTATAATAGTTGTGATAACAATAACACGGACTAGATTACCGTAAAACACATTCGGAACTGGTAAAAGAAACAATGTTATCCAAATAAGGAAGATATTGATAAAATACCGAGGAAAGGTGTTTTCCTGTTGTTTACACGTGCCACAGTGGTTTGCCCAAGTATTAATTAATTTTTTGATTGATGCCGGCTGACGTTGTGTCAGCATGGAAGTTTTTCCCTACGACAAAAAGGATAATTTTCATAGATTTCGCTTGTTTTTTCATAACCATGATGAAAATGAAAGGTTCGACCCATATAACCCGATGCTCGTGTAAAGGAAACTGAAAGACGGTGTAATTAATTGGTAGAAACAATCGAGGCAAAGACGGTTCAACATTTGCTTTGAATCCTTAAAAAGATGTTACAGCGGTTATCAATCACACGAGCCCCTCAACGACATTTTTTTCATATTTCGAAAGATAGATAAATCAATTGAACTTGATTTTAGACATTTGTTACGCCGGACGGTCAAAATCTGTCAATAAACGAACCTTCAATTACAGGAACATTGCAGAAATTACAGTATACTGAGTATAAGCTCTGGATGCATTTGTACCACAGCCCAATATTTATTCTTTGGCTTAACTTTTGTTATCAATATAAATGCATTTTATCTGGAGAAGTAAAAGTAACATGAAAAATAAGCAACTGAAGGAAAACGAAGAGCAAAAACCACTTGCAAGTGCTCCATTTGCGGAGGGAGAGATTTCACGACTGTCGGGCGGGCATGCACCGTCATTTGCTTTAGCGTCTTATTCTCCCGCGTGCACCGCGTGACATCTCGCGAAAGAAACTCCGTTGGTCTAAACTTGGAGCTTTTGCCTTTTAAAAACAAACCCATTGTACTTGAAATGGCGAGAGAATTAAACGTGAACAGCAAGAAATATTACGGCTCTTATACAATGAAGAAAAAGATTTAAAGCGATTTACCATTTATTAGCAAGCACCAAGTAGGATAAGACAGGAACCATGAGAAACGATGGACTTTAAACTTTCCAATTTCCGTTTTAATCCTATCAGATGAGTTTAATTATTAAGAAAGGGGTTTGGGGGTTATGACCCATAACTTTTTACTTTTCCATTTCTGTCTCAGCTGAGACAATAGCTGAATGAATGGACCTTTGTAAAACACAAGTTGTTCAATTTTTAACCCATTCATGCGCACAATCAGTTGTTGACGGGGCACAGAATTGTAACAGAATGATGTAGGATATGGAAATTTTATGGCAAAGTTTATTAAGGCAACCAAATGTAAAATCATGAGACTTCCGTGGCACGAAGAGAATTGCCATTGACCGTGCGAATGGCATAAAGCTTGAATGAGTTGGC
This sequence comes from Montipora capricornis, assembly GCF_036669925.1. Classification (NCBI taxonomy): domain Eukaryota; kingdom Metazoa; phylum Cnidaria; class Anthozoa; order Scleractinia; family Acroporidae; genus Montipora; species Montipora capricornis. The sequence goes on along the minus strand of NC_090885.1, from coordinate 18,127,517 downwards.
AAATAGCCCGAGCACTTGAAAAGCGCTGATAAACTGTACCGCCCAAATTTACCCTCCTTGACGTTGTCGAGATGAAGCTTCAGCAACGGCAGAACTTTGCGTTTGATGAGTAAACAAGACGCTTGGAGACGTTCGTGTGAGATGATTTGATCCACGTAAGAATAATCAAATTTAAACTTTGAACAGGTGTCGATGATCACAGTCTCTTTACACTAACAAACTATCTTGCGTTAAAGTGGCAACGAGGGAAGCTTGTGAATTAAAAAGGCCGAGTAATAGCCAGTTGGCGCGACGACAGGAGGAATTTTCTCACGTGAAGTAAATTGAGGAACTGATCAGGGCCCGAAGAGTGATCCACGTGATGATATGTGATTTGATTGCAGGAAATGGCAATGTTCAATCTTTGGTGTCGTGAATTTTAGTTTAGCTGATGAAATGAAGAACATTCACGTCTCACGAGAGCAACAGACAACCTCCTGTTTAAGGAAGATTTTCGAAATCGCACAAATTTCATTGTAAGTCACTGTAAATGAAAATGGTTTGTTACACAGGTCCAGTTTTCGGGAATAATATTGCTTACTTTCATTTAGAGGCCACGTGGGCTTATAAATTGAACCAAAAACACCCAGTCCCGTTTGTCCACCGAAGTGAAGTCCTCTTGGGTGGGGCAGTGGCGCAGTGTTGGCGCAGTGGTGAGAGCCGGGTTCGATTCTCAGACTCGACGTCATATGTGGTCCGGGTACTCCAGTTTTCCCTCTCCTCAAAACCAATATTTGATTTGATTTGTGCTATTTGTTAATTTCAGTTTACAGTGTCCCCAATTAGAGCTCCAACGGTAGAACGACTAGACACTTGAATAAAGTTTCTTTCCTTTTCCAAGACGGAATCTTATCAATTTATAGACCCAGTGATTTGG
>NC_090885.1:18099101-18116601 GCF_036669925.1 Montipora capricornis | reverse complement strand
AACTTTTGTATTTTGTCAACACATAAACATACCTTTTGGCAACAAAACGATCATCAAGATTCCCGTGAAGCGATCAAATGATGAAAGACTTTTGGCCATTTTGAAAATGGTGATCTTTTTACAACTGGAGAACTAATGAGATGCTTTTTTTGTAACTTAACTTTGTTTCCTGCAGTGATGTAATCTCACTGAGAAAGCAAAAGCTGAATTGACTCTTTTATACATGGACGATGTACATGTCGCAGCCCTGCTGAAACTGAACCGCATTGGCAAGACAGACTTCTGTAACATGAAGAGATTTGCCATTGATCCTTCGTTATTACAGAGATTCACATTAAAATTGTGAAACACCTGCTAAAATGCTATTTTAAACATATTTTTATCATCCTCTTAGGTTCAAAACGCCAAATATACCATTTTAAATTGTCTCTCCACGTATTCTTATCTCGGAATAGGGTCAACTGAACCCACCCTTAGAGGCGATGAAATAATTTATTTCGAGGAAAGAAACGAGAAGGGAACGGCAAAACGTGACATGGTTGTCTGGTATGTGACCCTCATGCATCGCTTCAGCAAAACAGTAGGCCATGGTCTTAGGTTCAGTCAACGATAAACTTCCTGTTTCATTTTTAGGTCGGTTTTACGTGCACGAAAACAAACAGTATCTTATCAATTGATGCAAGCACGTATGTTACCGGTAAAATCCTTTCTTAGGTTGAATTAAATTGGTGATTCTCATTTTACCTGTTGTAGGGCGAATACGCACTCGTCTCAGATGAATTGAAGAAACTTTTTTGGAGCCCAAATTAAGCCTAGAGAAAAATAGGGTCAGGTTAGGATTAGTTTTGGTTGTTATAAATGGATATAGTTTATACGAGATGTAGAGTAAATAATGAAAAGAAGTGTTCTGTGTTGAGCATGTTCGTCGTTGTAGTGTATTTGTGAAGACACAGGACTATGGATCTGGAGGGTCCGGGTTCGAGTACATGTAAGTGCACAAAGACTGAATGGGTACTTGTATGAACTATACAGAAACCGATAAGATGCTGAGATAGGTAAGACAGAGATGGAGGGAAAGAAAATGTGACTGCTTTTGGGGGTTGATAGCACTTGGCAGAGTGCATATTCAACCTAGGTAAAATGAGGATCACCAATTTAACCTAGTTAAAAAAGGGTTCAACCTGAGACAGGATTTGACCGACAACACGTATAAAAGCAACATGCACATCTGTTCAGTTTTCGGGGCAACATATCAATTGGGACATTGTCCTGTTTCCTGCTCCTATTACAATATCCATTTCATTTAACGTTGTATATTTTTATGCACTTATAAATTGTAATTTTAGAATGCAACGAATTCAATAAAGTAAATTAAAGTAAAGTAATTAACTTTTTTAGACTGAGGAACGTCTAATTTCGGGGCTGAACGTTCTTATTATTGTTTTCGATTTGAGCGTGCATGAAAACGTTTTTAACGTGTGTTCGTATAGAGTTGTGTGGTATATTGAAAGTGAGACTACAACTGAAAATGAGTTGTTCTTCAATGGAAAACTACATTGTTGATGTTAAAAACGTCGTTAAGTATTTGAGTTTATTCTGTTAGAGCACAGTTTTACACCTTCATTTATACCACTCAGTCACAAAAACACCCAGGGGGGGGGGGGGTACTAGATATATTCCTGGGTGGGGAGGTGCGGAGCGGCCCTCATACCCTGACCCTGTTTAAGACAAATATCGCTGATTTTCCTACCCATTTTAAGACAGAATTCCGATTTTTGATACCCTGTTTAAGACATTTAACCCAGTTTAAGACAAAAATTGATAAATCGATACCCTGATTAAGACAAAAAATGATAAATTTGATAACCTGTTCAAGACAAAAATGCCGAAAAACATACCCTGGCTGGCCGCACGTCCCCAGTAAGCCCTTTTAAGGGAGTAACCCCCGGGCAAAAACAACAAAGAAATGAGCATGAGCAATGAGAATGAGCAAGACGTTCTTAACTGAACGATGCCGGTGCAATAAGCTATAAAGCAACCGCTCAGTTGGGAGTAGGCGAGGGACAAACTGGTTTGCAAGAAACAGGTTAATCGCAGTATTCGTTCTATGCAAAATAAAGTTCACAGTGGAACACACAGGAACGAAGCAAGATCTAGAAATAACGTAGGAAATTCTTCTTACCTTTAAAGCTTGCCCTTCTCAAAGAAAAAGATTTCGTCCATTTTATCAAATACTTTCAGATGTGAGGTTTAATACTGTGTCAATCATCGCGGGAGGAAAAGATTCCAAACTAAATGTTTGTTCTCGCCGAAATATAAACCAGAACTCCGTCACCGTGATCGAGTGGTCTAACGCGCTTAAAAGCTCAGTGGGAAAAGTGAGGGTGTTCTAATCGCCGCAAGGGAGTTTGGAAATACTGAAGGACATCAAATTGGATTCACCCGATCGGTACTTAAGGACGTTCGCGCTCAAAATGGTCCCACGTACAGACTTTTTTTAAACTTGCCACGCAAAAAGGCAAAAAAAATGGGCGGTCACCGTGCTAGTTTTCGAGATCATGAGATGCACTTTTAGAAGATTGCGTTATTTTAAGACGATCTTAGCTTACAACTGTCAGCAAAAAGCTACATTAGTGAAATTTAGATCAGGTAAACGTACTCAATTCAACATAACTAATATTACTAAATTAACCTTTGCAGCTTATGTCTTTTTCTGAGGTGCAATAGACCTTGATAAACGATACGTATTGGACTGAGAAAGAAAACTTCGTTCCGGCACGAGAGAATAAAATGCAAAATATTTGTAACTTTTCCCGCACAGACTTTTTTGTTTTTTTGTCAAAATGAACAAAATCAGAAAAAGAAGAGATCTACGGAAAGAAAAATGGGGGCACCGAGCATTCAAGAGAGTAAAATCGCTGCGAAGTTCTCAAAGCGATGGTATATTCGCACTGTCACGTCATTGCGTGACATTTTTGAGAAGACCTGGGTCCACAGCTATCCCATAATGCCACGCGCTTTCACGTTCCATTCTTGTGGAAAATGTTTGCGCCTGCGCCTTTAGCATCGTGTTTACCTTCGTGGTCTGCGATGCATGACGTGTGCGTGACATGCGCGAAAAAATGCGCAGTCGCAATGGGCGCGAACGTCCTTACAATATCTGTGGGGTATGCACTTTTGTGACTACCGAAAAAAAAGAGACACTCGACTGGTTTTAAAGACGTGGTATTCTTACGGCATTCCATGTAATATAGTGCTTTGATTAATACTAAAATTTGTTGCTTCTGTCTGTTCATGATTTGAAAAAGCAACACTGCAATAGCGACACTCAGTTGGGAGTGTCAGTTGGGACTTCCTCTCACCCCGACCTGAAAATGGGCCTGGAATCCAGGCCCATTTTCAAGGCGGGGGCCGGGGTAAGAGGAAGTGCCGGAACAGGACTAGTCAGTGACATTACCGCCTAAAAACCAGTTCCATCGACAAGCAATCATACAGCCCTCTCAAGACTTGAGAATTTTTATTTAAAGAAACATCTTGGTTAAACTCTACATGAATTCAGAAAAAAATTATGAAAGTGAACAAAACCTCTTCCCTTGAGGCTCGATTTGCCCTGCCAATATTCAGGGTACGTCTTAAATTCTTAGCCTTTGAACAATTTTTAAAAATTATATATATATGAACAAGTTCTTTCTTTGAGGATCGCGCGAGTCAGGGGATGTCCCTAGCTTTCCTAGCTCAGACGTGACATCTCCGAGAAAAATTTATTAGTTCCAATTCCCTAAGCTTTGTTCCCGCGGCATTCAAAAACGAATTCGGATGCAAACCGCGTGGAATAGGTTATGAAGAGGCGGTTTGCGGGCTAAACTCTGCAAAGACCAGGAATCCATCAAAAAGGAAGGAATACGTGTTAAGTAAATCCACGGTGCTAAATTGCTCAGTTTAATCTTCGTCATTGTGTCAGTTTTCGTTTGCATTACGCCTTCTTTTGTCCTTCCGGTTCTCATTCAGTTTTTCTACTATTTTCAGTGATATAGTAACTATAGTAACAACATGAATTTACCGGTATATACTAATTTTAGTTTTTAATATATGCAAGAGGCTGAATAATAACAGACAATTGAATTAAACAAAACACCAAAGCTATGGCTTTTGTAAAGACAAGCCCGTCGATAAGTCGTTCCGGCCTGGATGGCCCCTAATAAGTCTGCTAAACCTTGGAATTTGCATAACAATCCCGTATCGGAATCCCGCTTGGACTTAGCACCAACGGGATCAGTGTCTTGGCCGCCGTTGGTTCAGAAATTAAATTTCAGCACGCTTGGTAACTAGCCAAGTGTTTCTCCTGGCATTTGAGTTTCTTCTCGGGCTTAATCTATTTTAATTTGTCTCTAGCTATAAAAGGTTGAAAAACCTAAATTGTTGGCGTATGATTTCTTTACTTTTTAAGATGATCTACCTTTCATACTAATTATTCCATGAGAAACTATCCGGCGCTCAAATTCTATCGTGGTGCCACTTTGCACCTTTCGTGATTCTAATGATTATCAGTACTATGATAGGCAATTCACAACTAAAGAGCTTAAAATAGGTAAAATAGTCATGCAATTTATAACTAAGGTTGAAGACAAGCTCGCTCCTTCAATACTGGGAAGCACAATCCCAGTGTTGCATCGGTCTTCAGTGCAGCATCGTTGACTACAATAGTTTGCTGTGATGTTCCCATGTTGCTTTCGATCGGTAATTTCCTCTCGGCACTTTTTGTCGTTGCATTTTTCCTGAAAGAATCGGGGAGTAACATAAATTATTAAATTCTCATCCTCGGATAATGCATTTCGCGTGCTCTGATTGGTTCACTCAATCTCGGTTATCAGCTCATATACCTTAGTTTGACCTTATGTGGTAAATGATTGCGTTAAGTGTTGCTAACTTGAACTAAAATTTTTTTTCGCCGGAAAGCAAAATTTCTCTTTGAATAAAGAAAAAAAAAAAAAGAAAAAAAACTTTTTTGTGGATAGTTTGGATCAATCCCGACGTTTAGAAGTACGCGAAAAGGCAAGAAATGTTTTTGTGATGAGCCTACGTCTGTCTGACTACAGGGTATTACACAACATCGCATCTTCATCAAGTTTTCTCGATTTCGCTCGGATTTTCTCGCTTTTTTCGCTCACATTTCGTACTTCCAAATTTTTGGAGTTTACGGAATTTAAAAAAACAATTATTCCATTCGCGCTTGTTGGATATGAGACTGGTTATAGCCAATTCGGCGCTACGCGCCTCGTTGGCTATTTACCATCTCATATCCAACGCGCGTTCAAGAAATAATTGTTAATTATACATGCAATTATAAATGCAATACGTAATTTTAATCCCCTCATCTACACCTATATATATATCCGCTTTGCCAGCCCCACTCCCTCAAAAAAAAAAAAACAAAAACAAGGTTCTTCGTCTTCTTCCAGAAGATCATTGCAGAGATTTACCATCACGTTTGCGGGACACGACAAATGGCAAAGGACAGGCTGCTGCATGTCGTTATTTCTCTCTCTTTAATGAAGTTTCTCGATATCTGTAGAGAACAGGCAAAATTTGACCTCTATAACGTCAAACATGTTTTTACTTTTCCAAGGGTAAAACGCAATTTTCAGTCTAACGTTTACCGTTTGGCGTAAAACGCGATGCCAAATGTCTGCAGAAGGGGAAGGGGAGAGGGGAGACGTAGAATTGTTGGCCTTTTTTTCTGGTTTCAACTCTTTTTGTCCAGGACTGTAGGTCGATTTTCATTCCAAGAAATCGGCCATTTGGAGGAGGAGAATAATCCACAGAAAACTGGAATCATAAGACCACGGTATTGCTCTATGGACTCTGATGTGGAATTTTATAACGGAAAGAACAAAGGTTAACAGAAACATCTAAACTTTCCATTGATAGTCACACTTTTTCATCAATAACAAACTTTTGTCAACAAACCATTAAAGGACAGTGCTGGATGGCAAAGGTAACGGTCAGCCTCTGGAATTGAAGTAAATGAAAAGCATTAAAGTCTTACCTGGAACCAGCAGGTTTTTGCAAATTCGTCAAGCTGTTGGCCATTAGTCCGCAGCTTTGAAGTAAACGTCATCAAGCATGTATCATAGTCATCGGGGCATTTGAAAACCCAGCTGTTTTCCAAGCAATCATCCCAGGATTTTGTTGAAAAGCACGTGTGACATTCCAGAGAAAAGCCTAAATTGGAATAGCAATGGGCAGAATCGAAGTGCATAAATTTACACTCATATAAACATTTCTGCATAAATATTTATGCCCTCGAGAGTATCCCTTGAGATCATACAAGAAATCGCCGACTGGACGAGATGACCGTGACAAATTCAAAAAGCATTGGTCTCGACTCGAGTACGATCGGCAAATATCCCGTGAACTGGCGAAGGTCTATATCCAAATATCTGTGCATGAATATTTTTCATGTCGTTTTGAATGACAGAGTTATATTTCCACGAAAGCAGCTCTTTTCACCCAACCATAAACTTTCTATAATTAAAAAAAGACGAATGTATCTGAGAGATAAAATTTAGGGTATCCGATAGACGGTTGAGTTGACAACGGCTTAGCGGAAATAACCGAAGAATTGTTAGTAATATTTAATGCAGTACGCCATTTAGGTCATAGCAAACCCAAGAAAGGTCTTTAAATAAATGATCGTTGAGCCAAAACTCAAGTTAATTTACTACAGCAGTTGAAGACAATCAAACGAGCCAATCAGCGCTTTGCAAGGTAAACGTATGTGGTTTCACTTTATTAACTGTGATTGGCTGAGGATGTAGACTGCTGTCAGTGCGTAGTCACGCAATAGAGCTTGTTTGGGAATCGTGATTAGGCTCGTGTCGCTAGTGACCCTGAAGGGCTCTCGGAAGCCGATATCACAAATCTTATAGCCTGAGTAGCAAGTGTTTCCGTGGTGGAATAAGGTTTTCGATGTTTTTACCGCGCGAAAAATGAGGCGTGGCAAAGAAAATGAAAGAGGGGGAGGGCAGGGAATTCAAGACCCCTACCCCCTTTCTTTTTTCGCCTCGTCCTATTTTTAGCCAGGCCAAAACATCGAAAATCTTGTTCCCCCATGGAAACGCTTGCTACCGTAAGGCTAGAAATAGTCAAATAAATCAATGCTGTCGTAGAATTGCTCTCACACTCCGTTTGAAACCGACTGCGGAGTAGGCCGAACTTTGTTGAGGACGCTTGGATGACGAGACCAACATAGGGTTTGGGTGAGCCAAACAATGTTCTAGGAGAAGGGATCGAACGGGTTTAAACCCTGTCCGCTCGTCCCAGGAGCCCACTGGGTTCAAAACGGTGGGTCTTTCACAAGCGATCGAAATATACATTGGCCTTTTACGAGCAACCGTGCATGAAAAAGAGCAGCAGTATTGGCCCATATCTTACACGAAAAGGGTCGTGATAACTTCACTCTCGAGAAAGTTCGACTTTACACAATCAGACATCCGGTTATGCGATATGATAGAGGGATTAAGTACCAAAGAATCTTACACTCTCGGTTTCTTTGTTCAAGCTAAACGGAGTTGGTGCAAAATTCAAATCACTATCACGTTTTCTTTCCTGTATTTAGACCGAGAATCTTTTCAAACAATTTTTACTATGCCTACCACAAAATATACGCAATAAAGGAACGACTATTTTCTCAATATTGAAAGTTAATAAACAACGCTATTTCTTGTTTTGGTTTTCATTGCGGCGACATAGCATCACTTTGAAAAAACTTTTCTTCGAAGACTCGAGAGAAACGGGGAAGCCCATTTTAGTTTAGTCTTTAAGGGGATTGAAAGAAATTGTTTCTTTTTGTGTCGGTTTCTAATCATCGGTGGACCGGCTCTCTGAAAGTCCATGCAAGTTTACGGCATTAAACAAAGTAACCATGCATAGTTTGACTCACGTGTGCAGAGTATCGTGAGGAGACCAGGCTCTTTAATCTTAGACTCCTCCGCAAAAGAGTTTTCAGAAAGACGGAATGTGAACCCCAAGTTCAAGTACTAAACCAGGACCAACCGGAACTAAAAAACTAGACAGTTTAAAGGCTTTTACATTTTCTGAGGTATTTCGTTAACACATAAACATACCTTTTGGCAACAACTTGAATACGATCAAGAATCCCGCGAAGAGATGAAATGAAGAAAGACTTTTGGCCATTTTGAGAATGGTAACCTTTTTGCAACTGGAGAACTAATAAGATAGTTTTTTGTAATTCTGCTTCTGCAGAGATGTAATCTCACTGAGAAAGCAAAACCTTGATTGACTCTTTTATACTTGGACGATGTAATTAAAGAATCACTTGACACGTACACGTTGTAGCCTGCTGAAACGCGCCTGCAAGATCATATCGCATTTCCTTTCTGCTTTCTCTGCGTGCGACTTTCGAGAACAGAATATGGAGCCGTGGAGAGAGGAAAGAAGTTATTCAAGGATGCAATTAAACATGGAATTATTATAGCATTTTCTCGATCCTTTAACCTCTCTGATAAACTTATGTGTCTTGGCGAGCAAGTTACTGCATTCTCCAAAGTTAACGGGTTCAAGACTGAGGTCCTTCCAGTGGAGGCCTTGTTCCCCAGCATTACAAATTTGCTTGTGTCCCCTTGTTCTCGAAATAACTTTCAAACTTGTTCTCAGCTTTTTGATGCCTAAAATGGTTTATGTTGCTTTGTTCCCTGAGGTGTTTTGTCTTTGTTCCCTTGTTCTCCAGCTCAAATTAGCCATGTTCCCTTGTCACAGTCCTCAAAACCCCTGGGAGGTTGGGCCACCATTCCTCGCATTCATAAATCCCGCGGGCACTGCAGTGAGAATTTTTCCACAATGGTGTTCATTCATAAGGCGTATCTCACCTTTTTGGAAATGGGCCAATGATTGCAGTGAAAGAAAACAGCGTTAAAAGATTACACAAAAGCGTATTCCGACTTTTGCAAGAAAAATATTAACAGATGGTTGACATGGCTTTCGAGATACTTAACCTCAATCGCCGTAAGGATATTCCTTACACAAAAATAATTTAGTTGCAATTATATTTCATTTCGAGGAAGGAAACGAAAAGAAAACCAGCGCAAAACTTGACATGGCTGTCAGCATCGCTCTGTTAGGTACGTGACCCTAATGCATCGCTTCAGCAAAACGGTAAGTTTCGGTCATAGGTTCAATAAACTTCCTGTTTCATTTTTAGATCGGTTTTACGATATGTGCACGAAAACGAGCAGTATCCTCTCCATCGATGCAAGCATATATACAAACAACAAACACGGAAGCATTAACATTTTTAAATAAGAACGTCTAATTTTGGGGCTGAGTTTGGCTGAACGTTCTTATGTTTGTTTGCGATTTGAGCCTGAAAACATTTTCTAACATGTCCTTAAAGTTCTGTAGTATACTATAATTTAAAGTTCGACTTCATGGTATCATGAAATAAGAAAACCACATTGTTAATGTTAGAAATGTAAATATCAGTGAGTATATTGTCATTTTAGACTACACTGAGTTTTTACATTTCTTTTACCTTCTTTTATACTAGCTACTCACAAAAACAAAAGCAAATGAGCAAAACAGAGATGTTCTGAACTCAGTAACTCTGAACCTGGGTAATCGTATGTTCTTAGTATATTTTTAAAAATGTTGGTTTATCTCAGCCTGACCTTTCTTATAAAAAAATACCATTAAAAAGTTTCTTATTAAAACGAGTGTAGGTAGTTTCTTTTTCTCTACTTTGCAGTGCTTGCTTATTCAGTTTGCTTATGAAAAAGAAGAATAATAAACCGAAATCGAGACAACTTGCGACCAGGCTCCATGGTAATTCTCTACACGGGGGGACGAAGAAACGATTGTAGCGGGGGCCGACATGAGCGGACATGAGTGCGCAATTGGGCCTGATCGCAGGTTATGGAAAAGACGAAAGAACGGAGGAAGAAAAAGAAAGAGGTTTTGATACGATTCTCGTAGACTATAATAGTTGTGGTAACAATAACACTGGATTACCGTAAAACCAGGAACCCATGACCCGGAGCCTACAACTCTACTGTGTTCGTGTCACGGCGTTTTCACAGACCGATTTACTTTTAGATTGAATTTCCCGCGAATGAGACTCCCACAGGAGCCCGATGACCAATTACAAGAAATTAAGCTGACGTCATAGGGTCACCGAACCGGAACTGCCTTTTCGGGAAAAGATAGTCTAAAAGTAGATCGGTCTGTAAAAATGCCGTTACATAGGCCCAGTTTGGGAGCTGTAGGCTCCGGGTCATGGGTTCCTGACCTAAAGTTCCTGGTGGTACATAAAATAAACAAAAAGTTATCCAAATAAGGAAAATAGTCATAAAATACCGACAGAAGCACATGCACTTGAAGCGTTTAAATCTTGTTCAGCGCTGGAGTTTTTTTGAGTTTAAAAATTTCCTTATTTGGATGTAACGTAGTCTCTTTCATTTTCCCGCGATCTTATTTTTGTCCATATTTGGGAATAAAATTGCTGTCCTGATTAAAATCCCCAGCTTTTACCAACGAAGAGAATTGCAAGTTGCACGCTTAAAGGTCATGTGCTTCTGATATCGAGGAATGTCTTTCACAGTGCGTTGGTGAATTATTAGTTTTTTGACTGAAGCCTGCTGACATTGTCGGCATGGAGGCTTTTCGTTACGGCACGAAGGAGAATTTTCGTAGATTCTGAGTGTCTTTTTCACAACCATGACGAAAATGAAAGGTTCAACCCTGATAACTCGATATGAAAAGGAAATTGTAAACTGTTTGCCCGGCTCTTTATTTGTGTTGAGTCAAAGCCGAGATACATTTCGAATTTCCCAGCGGAGCCGTGAAGATGCCAATTTTAATAGGCTTAGCATGTGTCTAAACAATTAACTCTTATGGAACACGTGTGAGGCGATCTATCGATCAATCGATCAATCAATCAATCAATCAATCAATCAATCACAGGCGTTTGTTGTCATATGACTTTCCCACGTCAAACATAAGCTGTGTGGTATCCATAGGTTAAGCTCGTAAGCCTTGATATCCAATGCAAGAATCAACAAAAGGTGCCCTCTCAGAGCAGACAGTAAAATGATACGGAACTCTCGACCTCATCGGCATTATTCCACGTTCGCAAAAGGTTTACTCGTTTTTTTCGTAGAATCATTGAAAGTGTTTGAAAGAAATGGCAAACCTCAACCCGGGTTGAGGCAAATGTAAGAACACTCAATTCCCCTCGGACTGTCGGCGTCGCGTACTCCTGTATCCCTTCGGTAAAGGATCAATGAAGCTCTTTAAAGGTGATACCTGCATTCTTGGGAACTAAATCTTTTATCCCGATTTAGGCCTGAAGTAACGAGTTGAAATCTCCCTGTGAGGGTAAGGGTAAGGGTATAGTTTGGACAGATTAGGATGCTAAGAATTGGAAAGGTTAAAGAGATTTTGGAAATTAAACATATAGTAAAGACAAATACTCAAATCAGATCTGTCGATTCGTTTTTTTCTTTTTCTTTTTTTTTTGGGGGGGGGGGGGGGTACAACAAAATCGCGACAGTGGAAAAAAATCCATCCAAGTGTCAATTTGTTGATCCTCTGCCCTCTGCCTCGAAGAGTTTCTATCGGGCTACTACTGTCTATGGGTTTCCCTCAACTTACATACCAGCAAATGTTTTCATGTGTTATATTTCATCAAGTAACTGCCATTCCACTTAAGGATGTTATTTCCGCCTATAAGACTGTCTTCAGGAAACAACTCGTGAAAAAATTCCGGGTCAGCTGCACTGCTCCGGAAGCGTTTGAAAGTATATAAACGTTTTGGGATTTTACAGTAGTGTATTAGTCTGCTAGGAAGTCTTGTTGTTAACCACTTTCTTCCTTTTCCTTTTTTTAGATCATTACACGAGGAAGGAAAAGGAAAGGAAAGGAAAGGAGAAGAAAATAAAGGAAAGGAAAGGAACTTCATTTAAGTGTCTAATCTTCTAGCGCTGAAATCGGGGACATCGTAAATTGAAATTAACAAGTTAACGCAAATCAAATCAAATTTTGGTTTTTGGGGAGAGGGGAAAAGCAAATGTTTTCATATTTTATATTTCATCAAATAACTGCCATTCCACTTAAGGATATTATTTCCGCCTATAGAAATGTCTTCAGGGAACAACTCATGAAAAAATTCCGGGTCAGCTACACTGCTCCGGAAGCGTCTGACAGTATATAAACGTTTTGGGATTTTCCAGCAGTGTATTAGTCTGCAAGGAAGTCTTGTTGTTAACCACTTTCTTCCTTTTCCTTTTTTAAATAAACAAGTTCTTACATTTAACATCATTACACGAAAGGAAAGGAAAGGAAAGGAACTTCATTTAAGTGTCTAATCTTCTAGCGCTGTAGAGCACTAATTGGGGACACTTTAAATTAAAATTTACAAATAAACGCAAATCAAATCAAATTTTGGTTTTTGAGGAGAGGGGAAAACTGGAGTACCCCGGAGAAAAACCTCTCGGTGCAGAGTAGAGAACCAACAAACTCAACCCACATGTGACGCCGAGTCTGGGAATCGAACTCGGGCCACACTGGGGATAAGGGGTTGAGGGGGTGGGGATAGAACACTTAAACCCGCGACCTCCCCCGTAGTCCGATGCTAAACCAACTGATCCACCGCTGGGCATTAGACCTGAATCATCTTTCATCGACGTCACGCAACAAATAAGATTTGAATACGTTTTACAAAGGAAGGTTAAGGAAACCGGAAATAGCAAGCTACATTACATTTAATGTTTCGCGACATCAATTGCGAGAGTCTTCCGACCTCTTGCGCATTTTTGCAATCCATGTGTCGCCTCCCTTTGCGCACTCTCTCAAACAACGGTGAACTGTAATAGACGAAAACGTGACTGTTGGACAAACTACTACAGATAAATTAAATAACTTTATTTTAGACATATCTTACGCCGAACGGCCAAAATCTCCAAATAAGTGAACCCTCAATTACAAGAACATTGCAGAAATTTACAATATGATAAATTTACATTACGTTGTAATTCGCTACGCTCAAACGAATTTTCTCCCTTCAGAGGGGCAGTATCATGGGAGTTACCCCTTTTATTTCGACCATAAAACTACCAAACCAACTTTCAGTGACCGTTTCATTTTTAAATTGTTTCTGAATCACGGCAGTGGGATAAAAATCGATTACATTTTAAAAGAAAAATGAGCCACACTCAGTTATTACGGAGTTCATCTAAAATGCAAGAGGAGATTTTGAAGACGTCGGCCCGACGTTTTCAAGTTGGCATTCATTTTAATCTTGGCTACGCGTAACTAAAAACACTTAAGAATGGTTACTGTGAGCTAAAATAGCCGTTTAGAAGAATTTTCGTTTGCCATCGGTAAACAGGTCTCCTTTGCTTTCCAGATTTTTGCTAACAATCCATGACACTGTCCCTTTAATGCTCTAAAATTCACAACAAACAACTTCATAATGGCTTGGTTGCTCAGGCAATCTAAACATTACAAGAACATTGCAGAACTTGCGAAAATGTCCTTATTCAGGATCTTGCAAGTTATGAATGTAGATGTAGATGAAATTTACGATATAATAAATTTACATTTTCAGTCTTTGCATAGATTTGTACCATAGCTCAAGTTTCCACTTGAACATCAAGAGTTCATGAACTCTTGTAAATATTTATTCTTTGGCTTAACTTATGTTATGAATAAAATGTATTTTATCTGGGGAAATAAAAGTAACGTCAAGAATAAGAGGCGTGAAAAGAAAGTGACGAAAAACAGAGAACGAGAACCACTTGCCAAAAAACACGAAGTTCTCCATTTCTCTCGCGAGATGTCACGCGGTCCACGCGGGGAGCTTGAAACGCGAAAGTTAGTGACGGTGCATGCTGGCCTGTGAAAATAGGGAGTTTAAGATCTACGACGCCGACGTCGACGAAAACGTCACCTCAAAATATAACGTTGGACTATCGTAAGTTTCTCGCGGTTTGGCCATCTCGTTCGCTTCTTACAATGTGGCCGAAGTATCCTAAAAATAAATTGGTACGAGCGGTTTCAGAGCAAAAATAGAGAACGAAAGATTCACATTTGAACGCTTACGTTGTCGTCAAAACCTCAAATTTCGTGATTTCACGTCGTTGCTGTGCAAAGGACCGCACGAATTTGTGCTAAAATGCGTGCTGCACGTGCAGCACGATTATTTTTCCTCTTTTAACCAATGATATTCTTGTTTCGTGGCGTTCTCGTCGACCACCGCGTCGTAGATCTTAAAGTCCCTAATCTCTTTCACGGGCACGCAAACACCGTCAATATCCTTCGCGTTTCCCCCTCCCGCGTGCACCGCGTGACATATCGCGAAAAAACCTCACTTGGTCTAAACTTGGAGCTTTTGCTTTTTACAAACAAACCTCTTGCTCTTGAAATGGCGAGAGAATGTCAAACGCGAACGGCAAGAAATATTCCGGCTCTTATACAATGAAGAAAAGATGTATTTATGAAACTCCGATAAGATGGAAACCGTATATAGTCTGTAAACTTTCCAAGTTTCATTCCCATCAGATGAGCTTAATTAATAAGAAAGGGGTTACGGGTCTGACAAATAACTGTCGTTTGATAACTTTTTAATTTTCCATTTCCGTCTCAGTGTCATAAGCTAAGCTGAGAGAACAGCGGAATGAATGGACCTTTGTAAGATCGCCAAACAAGTTTTTAAATTTTTAACTCCTTCAAGCGCGTAATCAGTTGTTGACGGGACACAGAATTGCAATAGAGTGATGTAGGATTGGAAAATTTTATGGCAAAGTTGATTAAGGCGACCAAATTTAAATTCATGAGAATTCCGTGGCTCGAAGAGATTTGCTGTTGACCGTGCGAATGATCTCCTTTCTGGCATAAAGCTTGAATGAGCTGGCACATAGCCCGAGCACTTTAATTAGCGCTGATACACTGTGCTGGCAAATTTGATCCTCTTTGGCTGGTGATATCTCCTTGACGTTGTCAAAGTGGAGCTTTAGCAACTTCGACGGCAATGACGCTGAAGAGGAAAAAAATAATACTGCACGTGCGACATACATTATTTAGGCGTTTCAAAAGCTCCTGTTTGTTTAAGGGGGTGGTGGTGGCCAAGAGGGACGAAAGGAAGATGAGGGGGGGAGCCATAAGAGTGCCTTAACTCTGAGTTGTTGCCATTTTGGGAGTAATGCATTCCTTCCCTTCGGTCCGCAGCTACATCCATCCAACTGTATCGCCAATAACGGTTTGGCCCACGGAAGTTAGTAATGCTCTCCCTCGGATATCAAACGTTTCAAACGACTGATTCCACTGATCTTTGCATTGCTACGGGTGCAGCTATTGTCGGCGTCTTGGGGAATACCCAGGGATTCGCATCACCCTGCCCAGTGTTGTTTTGAAAACTTTGTACAGAATCTGATCTTAATGAGTTCCTGTTTGGACTAAGTCTTGTCTCGATACGTCCTGAATTATCACGACCAGAAACAGAGGTCTGTGACCCTCTGCGTGCACTCTCAGTTCTTGTTTGATTACTATTTACTGAATTACTGTCACTCAAAGAAGGATTTGATGCTTGCCTTGGAGCAAATCTCCTGTGTTGTAACGTCTCCCTCACTTGATCCAACACTGAATCAACATTCGTGAGGCCAGGATAAGGAGGCAATTCGTCATCATCAACTTCTTCATCATCATGTTCATCTGACGAAGCATGATCGGCTTGGCGTGAATGCTGCGGCGTCAACTCCGCCCTTGCCAACGGAGAAATACCCCTCTGTAAAGAGACCCTGGATGTGCTGTGTGGCGAGCTCGGCCCGCTGCGCCGTAGGTTTAAGAGGGGCATTCCAATTGGCGTTCCCATCTTTGGCACTAGAGCTGGGGATCCAGGCCTGTTTGAAAGGCGGCGAGGTATCGGTGGTGTTGAGATGGGGGAGCCTACGCGAGGGGTCCCCGCTGGGATGGTGGCCAATGATCCTTGGAGAGGCGTGGGCGGGTAAAGTTCCGGAAAGCGCATGACTGAAATCAAGTGAGAATAGCAACATTAGAATGGAATTTTTTTACATATTCAAATGCGCCTTGCAACATTGACGGTGGAGGACTTTGCCGGGCTGCGTTTTTGGCGCAAACGTCAGCCCAGCAGGTCACAATCTTATTTTTGAAGACGGATTATACCTCTGAAATAGAATGAACCTCGAATCGACTCCCACCCCATGGACCAATTCCCCTCCTTGGTACCTACGGTAGATCGTCCTTATACGAATAGATTACAAAGTGATGGGCCAGCCAAGCTCTAAGTCCCGCTCTCCGGTTATGTGGCACGAAGCTCTATCAACTATTGAGCACTCTTACAGCCTTGGTTCTTTTACGGTTTTTGCTTCCATCTTTTCGCAACTTCCAGTGGACAATATCTTTAACCTTTCTGTCACTCATGAACGGGTGTCCATACAATCATAGCCGCAGAACTATGCAAATGCCTAGTGTTAATGACCAACTTACGAAACGAAACGACTGATGTTTAAGAAAGTGCTTCCGTTTTTCGTCTCATTTGATCCCGCCTTAGTCGCCATAAGAGTAAGTTATCACACGTCATTTTTGCTTGCGATCAAACTCTAACCAGAACAACATAACTTAAGTATATAGGAGGCTGTTTTTCGTTGCAACATTTGCCTTACGCGTCCCCTCAGTTACTTACAAGCTGCTCAATAACTTTGGCGCCTGTTACCCTGGGCTGGACTCAAATCAACCTTGTGCAAATCATTTTGAGACTTAAGTAACACCAACATATCCTCGATTGTACTGAAAGAGATGTTACATACACCACTTTCATAAATGGCGACCACTTTTACATTCTTTTGTATTTATGTAAGTTAGACCTACTGCTTTCATTTTGAAACAAATATTCCTTTGTAATTTGTTCGCGGTAGCGAGACTAGAAAGGCTTATTAGCATTTAAACAGAGTAATACTTTATTTGGCTGCCATTATGAGAGGTCTACTGTTATCCCAGGTGAATGAACTGGAACACTCGGATTTTTTCCGAGTATTCCCGAATCCTCATCGATTAAGAAATCGTTTCAAGACCGACATGGTTGTCCAGTATGAACCCAGAAATGTGCTTTTACATAGCTAGACTACAAAAACCGAAAAATACTCTTACCATCATCATAGGTTGGCGGAGCGTTCTGTTGAACAACATCATTTTCTGTGAACGACACGGAGTGGCGATTTGTGCGAGTTAAGCTTCGGCCATGACGACGCTCCCGAAATCTTCTCCGAGTGTGACTGAATGTGATGACGGATAGGATAGCGAAAATTGCTGCACATGCCACGCCTATTACAATTCCAGTGTAATGACGGCTAAAGTCAAGCATGTCGTCCCCCTTTTCCACTGCGAAAACAGAAAGAACACTCTCATAAAATCTTTGAAAGTGGAATCTGAAACAGTAACAATTTTCGGCAAAGGACGTAACTAATGGCGG
>NC_090885.1:18066601-18094101 GCF_036669925.1 Montipora capricornis | reverse complement strand
TAGGTAGAAATCTTTTTACTGAAGAACCTCTAAAAAGAAATCATAATGGTACTCGAGCTGTGAATTAAAGAAAAACCCCAATTCTCTTTCTGGAGAAGGAATTGCTCTTCCTGGCTACATGTATGTTTGGAAATTTGATTGATGGAACACACTTTAGTGCTTAGCACTTGAAGGTGAGATTCTGCAGAATTATGAAAATCACAGTAATTTAACTGTCTAATTCCAGATTATTTTTACCGGTACTTGCCATATGAGAACATTTCAGAGCAAAAGGGTTCCTAAACTCACCATAAGTGCAAAATGCTCATTAAGTCTTATGTTGGCTATTACCACCATAAATAAAATTACTTATTATTATTAGTTATGAAATCTACCATAATAGCAACAAACAATCGATGCTAACTTACATGGTGCAGTGGATTTTGCACAGTTAATTGGAGCTGTTGAATTGAAATGGACATGTTATCAGGTAAGTAGATAAAACTTTTTAAAACTGTTGGAGAGAGAGAGTAAGAATTAAACTGATAGCTGAAATATGGCAAAAACATTTCTAGTGAATCATGCACAGTCCATGATGCATTTGCAAGAAAATCCTTGCAATTACTGTAGTGTACTGCATACTTTTGAAATGATATTTACCACAATCATCCATTAAGCATCTGTTTTTTACTTCTTCCACTTCCTTTCTGGAGAATGCTTTGTCGTAGATTTGCACACATGATATGCGTCCTTCAAAACTATCACCTTTTCCTTGCCCGCCACCGATTCTTATATCTCCATCTGTGCTCAACTTAAAATCTCCAAGGATCGGTTGCTGGACAGCGTTGCCATCTATCCACAGTATAGCTGTGCCACCAATATGGTTATATGAGACTCCAACATAATGCCACTCTTTATCAAGAGTAACAGAATTGTTGCTCAATGAATGAACACTCTTTCCATTGCGTCCACGCAAATTTGATGAAACAGATGAAGTGCTAGATGTGAGAATTTCAATAGATGCAGTTCTTGTGACATCACCTTGGCCACGTCTCTTACTATTGAAGTAGGCAATAATGGAACCCGCATGACCTGTCTGAAATATCCAGACTAAAATTGTAATAGAATTTTGTGTGTCAAGATGACGACTTCCTGGAATGTTAATGTAACTTGTACCAATCCCTGCAAATTGGTACGCAGTACTTTCTTTACCAAAAGGACCTTTCACAAGCTTTACATCTTCAGGTGTGCCACCTAGGTTACCATAGCAACTGGCATCTGCAGTTCTGTAAAGATCATTGAGTGGATACAATCCAACAGGATGAGGCAGCATGTGATCTGACGGTATAAAAATATAGAGGACAAAATAAAAAATATTACTTTAACTGGTCATTATAATTTATTATTATTATTATTGTTGCTGTTGTTGTTTCATTCCTCGGCATGCATAACATTTCAGTTCCAACTGTGCTTTCTTTAATTTTCTATGGTAAATCATAATTTGTGATTCTCCCTTGATTGATTACTACTTACATTTAGTATCAGCCAACTAGTGGACTAATGCAAATCCTGCATTTTGATTGGCTATGCTACTAGAGGATTATTAATAGTCCTCGAGTAGCGAAAAGCGTGATGCTTTCTTTGGTTTTATTTCCAAATAAATATTTCTTTAACTTGCATATGCCAACTTTACTATTGCCTTTTCTGTCCGACTAGTTAAGTGATACTAAAACAATTAGACCCTTTGCCCTCAAGGGCCATGGGTCAATAGCCCATTCGGCTTCACCTTATGGGCTATTGATCTTTAGTAAATTTTCAGCTCTGACTATTGCATTTCTAGCTTTTTGATTGGCTAAAAAACTTTGACTATGAGCTTAGAAGTTTTACGTCATATGGAAAATAGTGCGCCAAGATGCTCTTTCCGGACGCTTTGTAAAATTATGGAAATAAAAATCGGCGGCAAACCCGGTTTGACAATTTACTAACACAATTATTCCATTCCCCCGTGCAGGTGAAGGGTCTAATTGTTAAGTATTAGACTAAATTATTGTCAATGTCACGTGTACACTATTGATTTGTTTTGGGACAAAGACTTTCCGCAGTGCCCCTGTAGGGTTTCAACTCGGGGCCTCTTGATTCGGAGGAAAAGATTGTGGGATATTCTACAACGAGTAAGGAGAAAATTGTTATTCACGCCTTGTGATGCATCACTGGAATTTTCATTGCGTGCTATGACCATTGGTAAGGTATGACTTTGTAAAACATCCTGGCTGGCCACTTTCCTACTGCTTCTTTTGGACTGCAGACTTGAATTAAACATGAAACAGATATAAACTAGCAACAACAAAATGATTGTCAATCACATAGTAAACAGTGCAACAAAAATACACTTATAATACATCACCTTGCTTTTTTGTCTCAGAGCATTACCTTAATTTTACAATATTGGCACATAAAAAGGAGAACACACGTACAAATTAAAGCAATAGTGTATGTATTAGATTACTTGTACACCTTCAAGAAAAAGTCGTCAAAGCAAACTTTCGACAAAAGTAGGCTACCTTTGGTCATTTGTAGTCTTGTTTTAAATAAGTCTATTTATTTATTTATTATTTAGTAACTTCCATTTAGTGAAAAAAGGCACTAAATGAGGGACTAACTCGAAGTCCCAGCGAGGTCAGCCCCAGTCACGTCATACAACATCATAATGAAATCTAAACGTTTGTCATGCTAGATATATTGAACCCGATGTTGATTCCTGGGTGATTAAATAGAGGATATTACATGGCCGCGCGGGGATCCGAATTTTATCTTCGAGTGCTGAAAGTATCTCTCACGAGTGAGCGAAGCGAACGAGTGAGAGATACTTTCAGCACGAGAAGTCGTATCCCCAAGCGGCCATGTAATGTTCTGTTTATTATATAGATATTGATGAAATGTCTAGATTTAAAACAACTTGTTTTATTCATTTGCGAAATGATGAAAAAGTGTTCACCAACCACTAAAACACGCATGTTGTGTAACATGAAACAAGATATGAAAGTTATGAAAAACAAATCATGATAATGTAAAATTTGCAATAAAAATGTTAATGTAGTAGAGAAGAATTATAATAAAGCACAAAAGTATCGTACAACGAAGAGGAAGCTCGCGTTTTATTGGTTAATCGTGTTCGTTACCATGACGACAGCGATATCCTCACATGTGAAAGATAAAAATGATACGTTCACTGCGCGCGGTGAAGATATGATTTTTTAGTAAAAGGAGAAATCCTGGTATTTCATCAGTATCTATATAATAAAAAACAATATATCTAAAAAAAAATAATAATAATAATTGTGAGATACTGCTAATTTCATTACTGTGATTGAAACTACCGCCACCATTAAGTCCTCACTTTAAAGTTCGAGAGCACACCGAACCGACAAATTAAGTGCACTCTGCCATGATAAATTAAAGTTGTGCAAACATTTTCCCGGGAGGTTACCAAACCGTTGAACGCACTTCGATACCCTGTTTTAGCATCAAAAGCTCAATATTTTATCACCATGTTTATTGTTTACAAAAAAAACGCCACAATGCTGGCATAAGGACGAGCATTGTTTTAAAACGTACGTTCGTCATCTAAAAATAATAATTGGTGTTAAATCGTCATGTTAAAAATTCATTTTTTTTGTTATGGACTTACGCTTCGCTTGATCTACGCACTCTTTGTCATAAGCTTATAAATGGGGCGACTTGGCGAGGCGTACACAATCTTTAAAGAACAGACTATCTTTTACAATCTCCATCTCCATACGTATATCTTGTCCAGAAAAATAAAAAAAGATTTCTCGATCTAAAACCGTAAGCTTCTGCATGCAAAAGTCACAGCGGGAACAGCAAAATACACGAAATCAAGATACAATCGTAACAGTCAAGGCTCGCGTGCTCTATGAAGAGAAAGGCTGAATAAGACGAAAAGAGTTCGTATTTTGGAATTGGAGATTCCCAAAACAAACACTGTAAATTATCGCACCGCGGGAAAAGTTGTTGAAATGAGAGAAGATCATTTTAGTAAAAATAATGCAAAACTTACCTTGACAAAACGACATGAATGGAACAAAAGTTATGAATATAAACACAGCCTCACTACAAGAATATGTACACATGGCGTGGAATCTACGAGCCATTGCGATTCCAAACCTTCCTCAATTCGTGTGTCTGGTGGATGTCCAAATGCTTTTGAGAGCCCTTATGATCGTTTAGGATTGTAACTTCGTGACGGTTTCGTATTTCATTTGGTGTTCAATTTCACCATCGCTGGCTTCACAGGTTTGCTTCATCTCGAATTTTAAAACGACACATTCGTGATTTCTCCGTTCAAAAGAAACTCGAACAAAAAGGTTGTATCCTTGCAAATTCAGACCAAAGTATTTAAAAAAAATTGAGACGTGCAGTGCCTGATTTCCCGCGTTCGCGAAGACAATGGAAGAGTTTTTCTGTCACATCCGTTCAAGCACTCGGGTATACAAACGTCAATTAAAAAATCGGATCACGTATAAAACAAACACAAGATTTCTTTTGAGCAGGCTCATTACAAACGACTTGGCGAGGAAGCTGCCGATTGCGCTTTCATATTAACGGTTATGTCTGCTTTTCTCTCTGACAAATTAAACTTTGGGGAGAGGACAGTAAATAAGGAAAAAAAAAACACAAAAACAAAAAAATATAATAACAACGAGAGTGGGGTGGGGCCGTAACAAAAAACGTATTTAATGAACGGGAAGGATGCCAGAGGTTATCCATATCGAGGGTATCCCCCCGCAGCCGGATGTAATTGTCAGAGAGTCGACTAAACCAGAGTAACCGGAGTAAAATCCGGAGAAAAAACCTCGGAGTCAGATTGAGACGACTGAAACTCAGCCCACATACGACCCGAGGCCAGGGTTGAGCCCGGGTCACAGAAGTAGGAAGCGAGTCAATAACCGCTAAACTACCAAGACAGAGCTAAGTGGAACGGGTCGGTACAATTCGCTGACCCCCAGTCCGTGGACTACCCAAATGGACTACCCTAAAAATACTGTTTCTAATGAGTACTGTTGATTCACGTGTAAGCAGCATCTCAAATAGTCAGAATAGTGCTTACTTAAGCCTCAACGACCATTTTACTAGTAAACAGCAATGTTCAACAGTCTAAGAACCCAGTTAGCTTTCGATCATTGTTGTGATGACCGATTACTTCATGTAAGCTAACCTTTTTAAAATGAGTGCCTAGACGTAAGGATTTTTCGGGCGTTGTGAAGGAAGTGAAATGTTACTTCCGGTAACTGAGGTCATCATATCATGAGCTGGCAAGAAAACCCACTCACAAGCAACTCACAAGCAAAAGTCCCCGCACAAACTGTTGTTTCCATCGAAGGTTCTCGCACTCGTTCTCAGATCAACTGCGCATGCGTAAACGAACTGACTTCCGGTTTGAGGAAAAAGCCAAATTTCCGGCGGTTTTAAATTGAATTATTTTTTTTTTACATGGCACGTTTCACCCCCAAATACAGAATATCGATAAGCATTGATTTTTTTTAAATCATCTTTTTTGAAAAAGTTATGGGTATTTCAGTATCGTTTATGTCTTTAAAAAGACCATTTTTCAAAATAAAAAGAAAACCATGCTTGTCTGGATGCAAAAACGAATACAAATTATCAAACCATCGATTAAATACCCAAATTGCGTAGCACGGAGACAAATTTAGAGTTTTCTTTTATTGGTCACGTGACTATGGGCGTGGTATGATGACGTCATATTTAGGGTCATTGGCTTACAAAAGTTGGAAACTGTCCAAAATAATGCCAAATTCTCTCAAATTACTTAACTATTACATCCTTAGCAACGCACCCCAAAAAATACGTCAGTGGGCCCTTAAAGGGGTAAGCCATTTTGAAACATAAACAAGTAGTCTGTGTGAGAAGAAAAATGCTGTTTACTTTTTTCAAATATCTCTTTTCGTTCCAGAGATATTCGAGTTTTTAAAATATGCAAATTAGCCAAGTGATAACGTCATACACTCAACCAAATTTTGTTCAAATATGATGAAAAGAGATATCTCAGCTAATTTGTATCAGAAATTTTTTGCAGTAAGATTCTACTAAATGTTCTCCACAATATGAGCTTAAAGGGGCAGTGTCATGGGATGGAATGCGCAGTATTTTCACACACACACACATTTTAACAGACGTTATTTTTTTTTGCTTTTTAAGTAAAATGCATATATATCAATTATCGATGATCTGGAGTCCAAGAAATAAAATCGAACACAAATATGATGCCATGTTTTTTTCTGCGTGACGGTTGAATTCAGTAGTGAAGTGTGACTGTCGGCGGTTCAAGCACTCACAAATAAATATGTTTTTCTCTGCGATAAACTGGGTACGAGGTTGTAAAATTGGGTAAAAAGTGTTTAACGCACTTGACATTTTACAAAGAGTAGAACTTTCAACATCATTAACAAACTGGGCAAAATGCATGGCATAACATTTCCCAAGTTGTATCAAGAAAAATGCTCTGTTGTTCTGTTCCAAATTTCACAAAAGGAAAGTCAAAGCTCAATTAGTTGCACTGGGGAGGGGAATATGGACATTTGCTAAGTCCGTTGTTGTTCACTCAGAGGTACCCAGAGAATCAATTATTAGCTGGATGTCTTGATCATGACCTCTTTCCATGCGTTCACCCGCGAATCGAAGGCGTATTTAACAATCATGAAATAATGGGCTTAAGGTGAGTAAAGTAAGAAAATAATGTCTAGTTAGCGAATTTCGCCATTCCCCTTGACATGGCTGCACTTAGCCGGAAAGCATTATATACCTAATCACAGACCACTTTCATAAATGGCGACCACTTTTTCATTCTTTAATTTTGCATTTGTGTTAATTAGACCTACTGCCTTCATTTTGAAACAAATGTTATTTTGAAATGTGCTCGTCGTAGCGAGGCTAGAAAGGCTTATTTTAAAACAAAAGAATAGATCTTATTTGGCCGCCACTGTGTAAGAGGTCTATGCTCTTCGTCAAATCATTGTGTCTCAAGTAAGTAAGCCCCGAGAATACGTTTGCGTGAAACATAACGGAATAAAAAAAATGTTTTGAAGTTTTATTTCGATATTTCTGTTCCTGGTGGCAGAGGGTAGCTGGAATTAAAATCCAAGTCACTATTTCGAAATGAGAAAATGCCTCTCCTCTTAGCATTTTGATTCAGTATTGCAAACGAATTAGAGCCAATTGAATTTTTGACCTACAGGTTATAATGACCATAAGTTCAGCTGAAGCTCTGACAGGGGCTATCAGCTCGCCAATGTTAATTTTTTCGGTGGATATTTTTCCCTTATAAACTCGTTTCATGAAACCAAAATCTCGTGTTCCACTTCTCGCCTACGCAGCATGACACTTTCTGTGGAAACTTAACCCTTTATTCTTTACGTAACAAGGTCCGACCCCATGCATGATGCAGTAATGCGTTTGTGATATGTCTCAATAAAAAAAATGCTTCCTCCTGAAAATCAGTTTTACCGATAGTTGCCATGATACAGCCAAGAGAGAGAAGCGTACTGAACAAATAGTGTTTGAGCACCTTTTAATCTGTGTCAACAAATTGCGACATGACTCTTAGAGCGAGTTTTAGAGTCGTTTTCAATTGAGTGTCGAAAGTGATTAGATAATTACTTTGGTTTTGCATTACTTCACTCAGTGATTAGTTCAAAGTTCTCGCGCCACTTTTTCAACCAATCAGAAGTGAAACCAAAACTAATTGTAGCTCGCGCGTGCACATTTACCCGCGCTTTGTGTCGGCTACGCGTGATAGCCTTTTTCACGGTTGTTTTTCTCATTTGCATTACAATGTAATTAACGTGGATGCGAGGCAATTTCGGGTTAAAACTACAAAATAGCCCGAAATTGCGTCACATACATGCTAGATTATATTGTAATGCAAATGAGAAAACTAACCGTGAAAAGGGCTATTACTTCGAAATTTGATTGGTTTACTGGATTGTCTCCGTCCTTTTTGATTGGCGAAAGTAATTACTTTGGTTTTGGTTTTACGACAAGCATTTGAAACCGCTCTAATCAAGTGTCGTAAAACCAAAACCCAAGTAATTACTCTGGCCAATCAAGAAGGACGGAGACAATCCAGTAAACCAATCAAAAGTAGAAGTAATTACACGTAGCCGACATAAAGCGCAGGAAAATGTGCACGCGCGAGCCACGATTGGTTGGAAAAATGGCGCGAGAACTTTGAAACAATCACTGAGTGAAGTAATGCAAAGCCAAAACAATTCGCTTATTACTTTCGACGCAATAGCCCTTATTCGCGATAGCCGCCATGTTGGTTTTTAAATTGTCATGCAAATTAGCCATGTGTTATGCTGTGGGGCAAACAATGGAATAAAGGCAAATTGCAGAAAATCGGCTCGTCGAAGTATTGAATTAACATTGCTAAAAGTACATTTTAGACTTTAGAATTAATTACCTTTTATAATATTTTTTTATCTTTTGATTGCCTCCGACATTTTGACTGTCTACTTCGTTGTCTGCTCATTTTTCAATAAAAAAACATCGAAGTAACTTGTGTAATCATTCTATTTTACTACTTAGGTGATAAACATTCAATGAACGTGAAACAAATCATATGTGTGGCTAAGATGTTCGTTATAACGTCTCGAACTTGTGTTGTTTGCCCCCTCAGAAATGTGTAGCTAATTTGCACGATAAAGGCAAATCCAACATGGCGGCTATCGTGAATAAGGTCTATTGAAAAGAGCTCCTAAAGCATCAAATTGGTCAAGACCCGGAACAGCAAGAGAGGGTGAGGTAAAAGAACGGATGCCCTTCCATACATGGGCCTCCTCCAATAACAGTTTTTTTAAAATCTAATTTTAGCTACGCAGCTATTTTTAGAGAAGAACCTGATTGGCCAGTTGTACTAACTTAATGAAATAGGATATTACATGGCCGCGGGGGAAATGCGCTTTGCTCACTTGTGAGAGATACTTTCAGCACTGGAAGATAAAATGGTATCCCCAAGCGGCCATGTAATGTTCTGTTCATAAAATAGACATTTCAAATGTCTATGAAATGTCTAGATTTAAAACAACTTGTTTTACTCATTTTCGAAATGATGAAAAAGTGTTCCCCAACCGCTAAAACACGCATGTTGTGTAACATGAAACAAGATATGAAAGTTATGAAAAACAATTCATAATGTAAAATTGTGCAATAAAAATGTTAATGTAGTAGAGAAGAATTATATTAAAGCACAAAAGTATCTTACAATGAAGGGGAAGCTGGCGTTTTATTGGCTAATCGTGTTCGTTATCATGACGACACCTATATTCTCACATGTGAATAATAAAAGTATGTTCATTGCGCGGGGTGAAGATATGGTTTTTTTCGCGAGGAGGAAAATCCTAGTATTTCATCAGTATCTATATAATAAATATTAAATATGCGCGGCATCGCAATGAACGAGAACTTAAAATAGCTTTGCGAAACAAAAAATAGATGGGACATGGGGATCCGTTCTCTAACCTCATCTCCATTCATTTCCTCGCAACTTACTTATTCTTTCCTAAGTACTTTATCGACAGAGCATAGATGAAGAAGCACAAGGATGTTGCATGTGCCGTCAGGGCGAAAAAAACGTCGTATATCACTAGGAATTTAGCATCCCCTCCCATCCCATTGTTCTTGGGATCCTCCAGCCTACCGGTAAAAATTCGCAACTTTGAGAACTACGATGGTTGCCTTCAACGAAATTGGCAATTTTTTTGTTTAACAGAATTTTTTGTCATCATTTCAGTTTGTTCAAATTCTAAAAAGACATGCGCTGAAATACAGTAGAAGTAGTAGTAGTAGTAGTAGTAGTAGTAGTAGTAGTAGTAGTAGTAGTAGTAGAAACTTTATTAAGAGTGTCAAAAGCCAACTAGCCAGGGAAAAGAAATCCCTTACTAATTTGGGCACACCAATTAGCGAAAAATTTACAGGCTAAAAATTATATACAATAATAGGTAAAATATCAACAGTTATCTAGTTTCAGGATTAATAGTAAAAATATACAGAAATCAAAATGAACAAAGGCTACAGCCTGCGCAGCCATCATTTAAAAGTTCACTTATATTAAGTTGGCGTATCTTGCCTTTGAAGGACATTAGGGTTGTAACGTCCATGGTACTCTTGGGAAGTTTTATCCATAGCCTAGGCCCAAGATATCTAATAGAGTGCTTGCCGTAGGTGACTGTCTCATACCTGGGTATAGAGAAATCTGCTTGCCTCAAATTGTAATTACTATTTGGTTCTTTAAAGATGTTATTTATATAAGCAGGGCACAGTTTATGCTTTACTTTATACATAAGGATTCACAGATCCTGTAAGCGTCTGTTTAGTAGAGTAGGTAGATCTGCCTTCTCTAATAATTGTTCATAACTAGAATTATTGTCCTTGAAAACCGCCCTAAGTCCTCTTTCTTGCAATCTTTCAAGCTTTCGAGTGTCGCTAGCTTTGCAGAAATGCCATTCAAGGTGACAGTACGTGAGAAATGGTAATATCGCGCTTTTGAATAATATTGACTTAGATTTCATAGGAATTGAATTGCAGCTGAATTTGGTCAAAACAAACTCTTGTAATTAAAAGATTTGAGTATACAGTGGGACAAACTGGAAAACAGTGTAACTTGCATC
The DNA here is from genome assembly GCF_036669925.1 of Montipora capricornis. Lineage (NCBI taxonomy): Eukaryota > Metazoa > Cnidaria > Anthozoa > Scleractinia > Acroporidae > Montipora > Montipora capricornis. Next base: position 18,083,416 of record NC_090885.1, on the reverse strand, counting down.
ATATTTGTAACCACCCTTAAATAAAGTACTCTATTTTAATTTATTTAATTTTTTTAATTTAATTTTAATTTATTCTACCTCAGCTGAGACAAGTACCTCGCCCACGATAAATGACCAGTCGTCTCTACTATCGAGAATCTTGTCTTGACCCAGTTACAAGAAACCAAGACTGAGAGAATTACCGAAGAACAGCCGGGAATCATCAAGCACCAGCTAAATGTTACTTTCTTAATTCTGGTGCTGAAACAATTTCGACTTACCTCGGCCTTCAATATTCTCTAACTCACTTTACTTTCAACTTACTCTGTAGATGAACAATTGACGAAGTCTTAAATATGTTTTGGCTTTCTATCAACTTTACTTTTTTATTCTTAAAAACAGAAAAAAAAAAACTCAATGTGAGGACAGGGACGAAATGTCCTTCCTTGAATGATAACCACAACTGGTGTCTTCTTTCAAAGCACGATACGATTTACCTGGTCAAATTCTTGACTTTATCAATAGATATTATACGTTAAATGAAAGAAATGTATATTTTGAAGTGCGGGCTGTAGACGAAATGGAGAAGTGATCCTTGCACTTATATGGACAATTTAAGTAATTGTCTCTTGTAGTAGACACCTGAAAAAGTGAGCTGGCTCCAACGGGATTCGGGCCCGTGAGCCCCGCGACGCCCGCGCAACGCCCCACCGCCACTAAGACGCACGGCCGGGAGCAGGCCAATCTGCCGGCGAAGGGCTCAACCGGCGAAGGATTCAACAAGTGCGAGGATCACTTCTCCATTTCGTCTAAAACCCGCAATTCAAACTATACATTTCTTTCATTCATTGAGTCCTTCGCTAGTGAGCCCGACAGATTTGCCTGATCCGGCCCTGCGACTTCGTGGTGAGGAGCGTTGGGCGGGCGTCGCGGGGGAGGGGATTACCTGGATTTTTCAGGTGTCGGCTATGAGAGACAATTGCTCAAATTGTCAAGATAAGTGCGAGATATTAGATCTTATTTTTTAGTTCGCATTTCAATACCCACATGATAAAAATGCTTGTTTCATGATTACGTTTTCAGACAAACAACATTGCTGGACAAGCTCGACCACAGAGCTCTTCTCTTGACTGCGGGAGAGAAGATCTCTGAGGAACCCTAAGTGTGCCTAAGTGTCTTCTCATTGGTTTTCGTGAAGAACAATCAAAAGCGTCTCTAATTGGTGCATTCATGTTAGGACGAGGAGTGAGCAGGCGCCGTAAGGTTCAAATAGCCAATTTTTCGCTATAAGAACCCTACAGCGCATGTTCTCCTACATAGAGTTTCCCAGAGCCTTGGTCGATCACGAGAATACATTGTTGGAGTAGTCCAGCAAATGCGCATGTTCAAACGTCATGTACTTCATAGCAATACGCACTGTCCGTGCGTACTACATGAAAGAAAAAATGACAAAACTGTCAAATGTTATATGGCTCGTAACCTTATGGTATGTCAGAAGAGGAGCTATACTCAGGGTTGGAAAGGAATCTGTCACATATGGACAAGGGAAAACGTTCCTCTTCCTCCGTGTCTGTTGTGGCGGAGAAAGGTATGCCAAAACCTAGTTTGAGACCTTGGGACTGGTGCAAGCTAAGTGATCCGCTGGTCGAAACCTGAAGTGCGTCATAGTCTTGTTGCCACACCTTGGCATCGCGTCCAAAAGCACCTTGACTGGTTCCGGTTTGCTATGAAATTGTCGTAGCGCTAAAGCTTACCATAGGTTAAAAGTAATGACTGAATTTTCGTAACACATAAATTCCATCAGATTTGAGGTACATATTATGTGCTGCTAAACCATCATGGGTGACCGATTGTGTGAGTTGCAGAGTTGCATAGTTGCATTTTAGATTACTCACAAAACAATGGCCGTCTCCGTTGAAGAATACCAATTTTTTGCTCCTTATTAAAGAGTCTCAACTTCTATCGAGGAAATGGAAAAATTAGACCGCAGCAATCGTTTACATTTATTTCCCGGTACGAAATAAAAATGGGAAAGCCAAAGTATCTTCACTTCACACGGTCACCGCAAATGGTACAAAGGGTGCAAGGGATTCGCTGGTCGAAACCTTGAAGTGCGTCACGGTCTTGTTACCACACTTTGGCATCGCGTGCAAGAGTACCCTGACTAGCTCCGTTTGCTATGAAATTGTCGTAGCGCTAAAGCTAAAGCTTACCATACGTTAAAAGTAATGACTGAATTTTCGTAACACATAGATTCCATCAGATTTGAGGTACGTATTACGAGAAAGACGTAAAATTCCTGTTTCTCTCCAACGCTGTGTAATGTCGTCTCCGAGTGAGCTGCGGGATTGCGGAAATATGATTATTTTAGGTTTTAAAGGAACTTTTATTTATTTAAGCGCCTAGTCCGGTAGTTTGCCTAGCGCTGGAGCACTAGGGGTATCGAATGGTCTTGCGAGCATTTGCGAGCATGCGAGCAGTGTGTTTATTTTTGCGAGCTCGAGCAGTTACCAATTTTTTCTTGCGAGCAGCGAGCACTTGAGAAAATGCAGATGGAGAGCAGCGAGCACTTTAAAAAAATACAAATGGCGAGCAGCGAGCACTTCGAGTAGTTCGTAAATTTTCCGCTAGCTGGAATTTGCGCCAAGTAATAGCTAATAATCTCGCTGACACCTCCAAAACAGAGCAATAGGTGCAAAGCTGAGGCGGTTCAACCAATCCCAGCAGCTTACAACCAATTGTTCTCTGCTTGATGACAAATTACGTCACGTAGCTTCACGTGAGTCATTGGGTGAACGCTCAAGAAGTACAAGAGCTCTCAAATCTCTCAAGCAGATCTACTAGATCCAAAGCACGCGATCTAAAGGTTTCCATCTCTCTCTAACCCGACGCTAAAATGGAAGGTGTGGTACTTTGGTTATAGAGTTCTTATGAAATGTAAATAACGTGACATTCAGTCTAACAAGCATTTTGGGCTTCAGTTTCAATTATCGGCAAACTGGTTTCCCGCTGATTGACTGAAAAAGATTCAACGCAATGAAGCGCTATTTATTTGGAGGCTTCTAGAATCTAACCAATTACAGCCGTACAGATCAGCTGACAAGCTCTAGTACTAGCTCTGAAGGTCAAAGAGTACTGAAATTCCGAGCATTTGATCACATTTTAACGAGATCCCGAGGATGCGAGCACGTTCAGATATTTTGCGAGCACGAGCAAGCGGCACCCGTGTAATTTTTGCGAGCAATTCGAGCAAAGGCCAAATTTTGCGAGCACTTTTAAATTGAATGGGACCATTGGATACCCCTAGCACTAACTGGGGGACACTGTAAACTAAAATCAACAAATTAACGCAAATCAAATCAAATGTCGGTTTTTGAGGGGAGAGGAGAATCGGAGTACACGGAGAAAAACCTCTCGATGCAGAATAGAGGACCAAGAAACTCAACCCACATATGATGCCGAGTCTGGGAATCGAACCCAGGCCACACTGGTGGGAGGTGAGTGCTCTCACACGCTGCGCCATCCCGGCACGAATTCATCGAAATAATTTTAGTACTCGCCAATGGACAAATCCTTCTACAACTTTTACTTTATTGCTGCAATCTTACACTAATTGTGTTGGAAAATGCGAACAAAAGACCCGATACCATGGCCATAAATCAAAACCTACAGAGCATGTGTCAGCACTCGGATCCCTTTTCACCTTTCAATCTTGGCCACAAATGGTAAAATTAAAACGCAAACGTGTGTCAGATGAAAGTGATTGGTGTTGGGGAGGGGGAAAATGTGTTTAGAATGAAATATTCCAACACTTGTAACAATGGCCGTAGATAACTCAAAGTATCCCGATGCTGAACACGGAGACTGTGGATGAAGTTAACGTAGTCGATATGTGTAGGAGGAAATGCTATAGGCACTGCGGAGGGTTTGTAGGTAAGCGCTCTCCGAGCAATAGACCACTTTCGATATATTAAAATTCAGTCCTAAACAAAAGGCATCATCTCGAGGCTCTGGGGAATAAACTCATACAAATCCTTATATTTATTCCCCAGAGCCTCGAGATGATGTCTTTTGTTTTGGACTGAATTTTAATATATCGAAAGTGGTCTATTGACCCAACACAACAACTCTCCCCTTGATGGGATGCTAGTCCATCGCACGGTTACCCCCAGCATTTCGCCGGTACCCATTTATACACCCGGGCGAGGAGAGGCACCGTGGGAGTAAAGTGTCTTGCCCAAGAGAACACAACACAACGTCCCCGGCCAGGACCTGAGCAAGGACAACTCGCTCCGGAGTCGAGCACACGTGGAGAGTTTGTGCTACCTGGTTATTTTAGATCCCGATGGTCCACTCAAATGTATTTATTCTGTTTGCTTTTCATCGCGGGCCAGATGTTTTAGACGTTTTAGCCTAAGGCTTGCTAATGTTCTCCGCGGAGCCTTACAATTGGAACATTCTCCACGGGTAATCAACCATTGAAATGCTTGTGAATGACAGGTGAAAAAAAATTCAGCAAAAGTCTTAAATTTGACATAGTAGGGAGTTTAAGGAACGACGACGGCTACGGCAACGTCATCGCCAAAAAGCAGTAATATTATTGGTTAAAAGAACCAAAATAATAAAGCTGCACGTGCGGCACGTATATTTGAACAATTCTATTCCCTTGTCGTCAAAACTACAAGTGAAATGACCAAAGTTAAGGTTTCGATGACAACGTGGACAAACTTCAGGGAATCTTTCAGTCTCATTCTTTTCTTCCAACCGTCCACTGTGGTTCCACTGTGGTTGGACTTCCACACTGTGGTTGGACTTCCACACTGTGGTTGGACTTCCACACTGTGGTTGGACTTCCACACTGTGGTTGGACTTCCACACTGTGGTTGGACTTCCACACTGTGGAAATTTGCATAAATGTCTTTTGAACAAGGTGGGACAAAATCAGATATTTTAAAGGAAAACGCCATTCTTCTTTTCATGTTGAAATAGTCTTATCCGTTAAAACACTCAATAAAGGTTGTAAAAAAGAACTGGACGTTACCACCCTGCTTCAGTAATTATGAAGTTCATTGTTAGGAAATAAAAATCGACACAAATTATATGGAGAAATAATGAACTAAAAATGTACAACTACTTGGAAGGGAGTGCTAAAAACAAGAAAGACAACAAATGCATGTTAAAGTGATACTATGATCAAAAAATCATTTTCTTTCTTTCTTCAGATTTCGAAAACGTGTTCGTTTAACACCTGATTGGCGAAATTTTTAGCTTTGATTCTTGTCCATTAGCTGTTTATTTTCAGTGCAAGCTTGGGATTTAACGGTCAGTCATTACTCACGTTTAAAACGGGCAGATTAGACCTAAGAAGTTTGGATCTAGGGAAAGTGACGTCATTTACTCACTAGCTTAAAATTTCAGCGTGTAAGCGCAACTTATTATATATGCAAAACACGAGTTTAACACTGATCTGAAAACCCGAAACGCCTGGCGTGCAGCATATTAATTCAGCTGCGTTCACACGCATTGCATTCTTAAACCAGCGAGTCTTTGACGTCATTTTCTGCTCGACCCAGCTCTCTCAAGATTCTAAAGTTAGTAATGGCGGACCAATAAATAACAGTTCCAGTTAAAGTAAACAGGTGCCCTTTTAAAATCAGAACTTAAAACGTTCTATACACAGGCAATCAAACTTGTTCTTGCACTTCTTTATTAGACAGCAAAATTTATCCTAAGATCCTTTGGGGGTAAGCGATGCTCTCGGAAATGCGAAGAACATGAACGGTGAAGCTTGATTAGCCGTGGTATTGCTAAGCTTTTTCTCTTTACCGGGCGACAATTACTAGAAATACCTCTTTTGCTGTCTTTTTCTGACCTATTTGAGCAATCTATGCTGCTGAACAAAAAGACATGGAATGGGAATACGAAGAGGAATCTCAACAGCTTTGTGTGTTCAAGCTTTCCGCAAAACTTCAGGTTGACCTCAATGACGTCATGAACGCGCGGCCAGGCTGCTAAGCTAATTTAAGGTGACAACGATCGTGCGAGATTTAACGTTACTTTGACTAGGGGTCAGTTCATAATTAAAGGTTAGAAAGCTCTTTGGAAGCTCATACTTTGAAAAGTACATGATCTTTATACTAACTCCCTACTGTTAGACGGGGGAAAAGTACCGTTTTCCGGTGAACTTTTCCTTGAAGAACCTTTACCGTGAACAATGAAGCACAAAATAGACAACAAGCTTTCTTTTAAATAATTCTTCGCCGTCAGATTTCCACTTATTTTTACGTGAAGACTGCAGAGTTGAGTACAAAATGTAAACATTAAGACAAGTAAAATTCTATTTCAGTAAACACAGAGTTTTGAGCTTTGTATTTTATGCAAAGGCTGAATATTTTGAGATTAAGTTTTGCATCTCACGGTCCGTCATTGCTCTCGTTCAAATAGGACCGATCGGACGTCAGAAGATTGGACCTAGGGAAAAGTGACGTCACTTACTGACCAGCTTAAAATTTCAGCTTGTAAATGCCCCTTATTAAATATGCAAACACGACTTTAAAAGTCTGAAAGCTCGAAACTCCGGAGCTGCATATCAATTCAGCCACATACACACGCATTGCATTCTTAAACTAGCGAGTACCTGGATTATGAATTACTAAACTCCGATTAAACATTTTTCCTGTACGTTCTAGTTTCAGTTTTTTTCCAGAGTAGTTATAGGTGATAGATAATTTTTATGTTCCATGCTCAACAAAATACACGTCTTTTAGAGTTGGAAATGGAGAGCTAATAGCATAAGACAGATAGCGTCTAACACACACACACAGCCATTTTCACACGGTCAATTAGCAGCCATGGATCGTTGTTTCGGCCTTGCTGGGACTCATTTCAGCATGGCGTACCCAACGTACGTTGTAGGCACCTCTTTAAGTAGCAGCTTCACATACATTCGTGGAATGTGGAGCTGGCACTTAAAAAGGGGTACCTGAAACACCCGCCTGGTATGTTAGCTACGCCATGCTGATGAGGCCCAGCAAGGGCGAAACAGCTGTCCATGGGTACTAATTGACCGGGTGAAAAGGTTGTGCGCATGCGTGATGTGCTGGCCACACCGGGTTGCTGTTATGGTGTGTCACCTTACTTTTTTTGCTTTGTTAATTTTTTTTTACCGAAATTACGCCGAGTGACGATGAAATGATCATCGATACCAACACCAACGGATCGAAGATGTCTCTTGCCACAGGGAGGAAGAATGTAACAGGGAAGGATTGCTGTATGATCTACAAACTAAGGTATACTTCGCATTATGACTTTCCTTTGAATTTACAGACTTTCTAGATATATTTATACCCGGAAACTGTTCGATTACGCAAATAGGAGTTACTGTAGTCACTTGACAAAGCACACTGTTTGCCAAACTTAACGAGTTGTTGTGCGCCATATTTATTCGCAGATTCACCAGCTATAGTACCCGATAACCCGGGGCTAATGGATTTTGACTTATATTTGCCCGACGGGCAAGGAAATTCAAATTTCAGGATCCGACTAAGCCGATACAGTGTGGGCTTACTGTCTCCGCCTGCAACTGCTCGACGGAATAAATAGCAACCTACTTGGATCCTATCATAAGTAATAAGTATCATTATTTACCCTCGGATAGATCTAATTGGCTAACTCAATGTTGTACCCAATTCAAATCTCCCGGGATTAAGAATCTTGTGTTTTGTATTTGCATAATGATGAAGCATTCATATTTAAATGATATGGAAATACCTGGAACAAAACGTTCCATTCCTAAAGGGTTTGAATTGGGTACAACATCGAGTTAGCTGATTTGGTCTATTGATCAGAAACGACTTTAAGAATCCCAACTGGCCGGAGGCAAATCAGTTGGCTATTTACAAGCGCATCCAGGAAATTGAACCAGGGACTACCTGGAACAAATTCAACGAACGGTCAGAACGGTCTTGAACCCGGGAGAAAAGTGCGGATAATTACTGAAAAAATTGATTATTCAAGGTCAGTAGTTTGTTCTCTAAACAACCTCAAATTTGATCATTTCACGTCGTTGTCAGGACGAGAACGTTAAAGGGCTACCGACAACCAGTGTCCTTTGCGCGCCTTTGTTGTTGTTATTATCCGGGCAATCGAATCGGCCGGTTCGCTTCAGAAACATCCCGTGAAGAAGAACTTCTGCGAATTCGCTGTTCGATTTGTTTTTTAATCCAAACGCCTTCCTCCTTTCGTTCCATAATCTTAAGGTTGAAGTAGTGAGCCAAATAACATGGCGCTTTTCCTTCCTCGGCGGACGACCTTTCTTCAGTTTTCATTTCGCTTTTAACACGAACCCAACACCCAAATAACGCCAAAAATACAATATTTAAACATTAAGGAAAATATTAACAAAGTTTGAAGCTACTGGGCATCCAAAACACGACGATGTGAGGCGATGGAATTTGACTTTTCAAGAAAAACTGTATTACAGAAAATGGCGCCGATAGCTTGCACGCCCGCAAAGACTTGTGGTTGTCGGTGGCCCTTTAAAGAAGTATACATAAAATTTCAAACGCTCGTGCGGGGCGTGCAGTACAATCGTTTTTGCTCATTAAACGTAAACCCATTGAGGTCAACTATCAATAGAGTTATTTCAGTAGAGTTATGACTTAGAGTTTGAGTTAACGACTTCCAAAATCCTGAATTCAAGATTTTGGAAGACCTAAATCTTGAATTCCAAATGTTGAATTCAGGATTTTGGCCGTCCAAAATCTTGAATTCAGGATTTTGGAAACTTAACTCTTGCTCTACGACATAACTCTATGAAAATAACTCAAGAATAGCTGTCCCCAAACCCATTGCTTTGTGGCGTCTTCGTAGTCGTCGTCCTTGCTTAAGCCCTTTATATTGTGATTCGTTGTCGTTGTTTTTTCTGTATCCCAGATATATACAGAATATTTAAAGTGTAGAAAAAAATTGAAAGCAACATTTTATCACAAACGTAGCAAGCATTTCAGTCTCCAAGGAGAAAAGGCGAGTTAACCGCGGCAACGATTGCAAATACTCTACTTTCTAGTTTATAACAACGTCAAATATGGGACTGAAGATTTTTTCTTTGGCGATTTAATTTAGTTTGAAAACGCTCTCAGCAAAATTACAAAGAACAAGAAGGGGCCCATGCAAGCCGCAAATATAGCTACCATTTTTGCCAAAGCTTGTCAATCGTGTGAAATGTGTTATCTTTTGTAATTTATGTGGTTCTCGTTAGCGGGCATTTTGTTCTCGCATGCGAAATCCTTACGACTTTTTCAATCTTTCTTTTAGCTTTCACACAGGCTCACCGTCTCGAATGGCGCGCGATCAACAGCATGGAGACGGTGATGCGAGCGTGGAAAAGGATCCCAGGCTGTTGATCGCGCGCCATTCGAGACGAAAAGCTTGTGAGCCGGCAAATTTGCGCTTGCGCTTTGAATCCTGGACATGATTTAACATCCTTGCATTTTTTTAATGTTCTGCTTTGCGTGTAATGTACTCTGTTGACTTATAATATGAAGTTATCTATACGGCTTTTCTCATCTCATCCTCTATGGCCTCTGTCATCTCCAAAGTAGTTGAACGTTGCTGGACAGTCCAATAAAAACGTTGCTATTATTGTTATAATTATTATTACTATTCTTATTATTTTCATGATTGTAAAAGAAAAGTAAATGAAATTCAAGGACAGCGTACGGAATGGTATAGAGCCTTCGGGAAGCGCACTTTAACTGTTTTGAGAACCACTGCGTGAATCTTGGAAACAGCGAGAAAATTGGCAACGACCTAATACCTTTTACCAACCGATGGATAGGCGTTTTGCAAATAAAGGCCCTCGTTTCTGGCATAGATACCAGGGGTTGAGGTAGAAAAAGACAAGGCACTGTACCTCTAAGCACGAACCGACAAAACGAGGATGGTTTGAAGACGAGAAGATATTTATGATATTTCTTGCCTTGTATTTCCATGGCGGAACAAACAGTGTTTGAAAGTTAGCTGGCCGTGCATGTGTACTTCTCTAACTTGTAAATAACAATAATTGACAATTATTCACTGAAATAGTGATACATATTTACCTGGCCGTGAAAAGACCACTCGGAGGTGAATAGTAGTTGGTTAATCACCTCCAAGTTAGGCAATCAGCGTGAGCGACACAAGCACTAGAGTCTACTAATCAACAATTATTCGCCGAAGGCGAGGTGAATAATTGTTTTGGTATCAGTACGAAGTTGATTTGAAAAATATACAATTTCTTTAAAAAAAGATAATTTCTTCGTCTGTCACCTCGACAAAACGGGCTCGCCGCCATCTTGAAAAAACCGCTTAGGTGATTATCATGTAATGATCGTTTATAGAATTATACTAATAACAACTGGTAATGATCATGGACTTGTAAAGTACCTTTGATATCTAGTAAAATAATATTTTTATTATAGTGATCACCCACAACTATTCTAACTCGCTTAGGGAATGTTGACTTGTGTTGTGCTTTCAGGCAGTGTCTTAAGCCAGTTGTTGACAAGTTGAATACAACAATGGAGGTATTGAAGTTCAAGTAATTCATTTTTTAAAGACAAATTTAAGGCTGGTTGCAATATATACTACACGCGTGTAGTAATGCTAATAGAGGCTGCAGTATATTTTAATGAAACAGTAAAAGCTAGTAAACCAACAGGAAACAATTACATTATTGTCCGTCAACGAACACAAGTTATATAGTTAAATGAAACATTTATAGAGTACGATAACTTGGTTAATGATTACCCCGAATTCTAGCCAGCAGTCAGCCTACTTAGTCAAGAGCTGGAGCTCCACTAAAACTGAAACTAAAACTAAACATTATGATTTTTAAATCCAAGTATTGTAAGGAGAAATTTTCGAATTCGTTTATCACAATTGCTTGTAATCTCGCAATCTGGTTGGCTAATTTGCCGTTGTCGATAAGAATCTAGACAGTGCTGTACGCGTTATGCTCGCTTCAATTTCATGCGATGTAAATGAGGAACGCCCATTTTGGGAAATAAACCAATCATATTACGAGAAAGTTCTAGACATCGCTTTCTCTTTCTTCGTGTAATGATTTTGCTCACGCCCTGAAAAACACTTTCCTTAGCGTTGAATATTGTGGTAAAAAACAAATCGAAGATGGTTCAGCGTTGTCTGCACTCTTATCGACAAAGATGTTCGTCATCACAGTAGTCAAAGACATTCTTGTACGTGAACGCCCAGTCAGGATGTAGAGAATTCCGTAATCTAAAAAACTTCAGTAACCTAAAAAGTTACCAATAGCTGAGCCGGAACAAGTATTGTGTTTATGGACGCTAGATGAGTATTCTTCTCAATTCTTCGGCAGAGAATTATTGGAAAATGTGTCAGAGCAGCGCATATCAATTGGCAAAATATAAGAGGAGACAATGATGGAATAGCATGAAATCTGTTATCACAAAAAAGAGACGGTTAGGGCTCGCTTTAAGAGTAACAATTTTTCATAAATTACACTTACAGGCTTGGATTCAAGCCACTATTCGATACCGCATGTACGGAAGGAAGTATGAGCGATCGATGATAAATTTGAAGAACAAGGCTGTTTGCTGGTCCAAGCTCGCGTTAAAATAAAATAAACACAATGTCACTTACCTTGGCAAAAAACAGCGAATGGAAAAATTTCTATTTCATTAGGACTGTGTCTTTGTCGATCTTATGCTTGGACTCGAGTTTCTTTTCTTGAGAATCAAGTTGAGTTGACAGGCCGGCAATCCTTAAATAGCCCAAAAACGTGCTGAACCAACGCAAGGTTTTCGGTAGTCGCAGACTCGCTGGGCTCTCTTCTTGTGTCGACTAATCTTTCAGATTCTTGCCCTTCCTCGGTATCGGACATCACTAACGGTGTCGAAAGCGCAGCACGTAGGTCGTAGACTATTTTACAATAAAGAGAACAAACGCTCTGCAAAACTTTGTTAAATAGCCAATTACCTATAGCCAATTCCCAGGGGAACAGCCTTAATCATGTAAATTAAGTGGGCGTTACGCAGATAACAATAGATCCTCATCACCTTAAATACCAAGGGAAAATAACTGGTTTCCAACAGATCTCTTGAGACAATAGTTAATGCATGGACATGGTTATGAAACTCGAGAAGTTCCTTTGTTTCATGATTTTGTCCCTATTTCTGGCCTTGACCCTCCACAAAACACATCGGTCTTTTTTTCGAGAGGATCACCAATCAAATCCTTCGATTAAATTATGCGCAACTAACTTGCAAACCCGTGCGAAGCGAAAACAAAAGATTGTGCAGGGTCACGGTCAATTCAACATCGATTGCGACAACATTGTTCTCGCTTTTGAAGGTTTTAAGATTTCATAATGAGTCCCTCGATTAACTATGCTGAGACTGAGGTGACAATGGTGCAATGTAAAATTTCTGGTGGACGAACAAAAAATGCTAATGAGAGATCTTTTGTTTTTGTCCCCAGGCGGCGATGACGTAAGGTGAAAACCACCTATATTCTCACTTGTTTAATTTAGAGCGGTTTTCAAATGAGTGTCATTCAAATAGTTATTTATCAACAGAACTAAGATTTAGACAATGCTGTTTGCTAAGAACTTGCTAAGATAAATCAGTTTAGGACGCAGCTCTATTGTTTTTAGGGTTAGGGTCCATCGTTGATTGGTTGTTTGTTTTGATCCATTGTTTTCTTAGCCAATCCTGAGAGTCGTTGTAATAGTTGCGTACTGACCTGGTCGGTATGCCAAGTCGTGTGCGCCGTTATATGATTTCACATAGTGCTAATGTCATTATTCTTTCAATTATCTGAGCGATATTAGAGTTTGTGCTGGGATCTGGGCGTGTTGCATTTCCCTGCAATAAGAACGGAAACAACCGGTAGATCTTTTTATTATCATGGAAGTAAACTAAACTAAATTGAAATATACGCTAGCTTTAGCGCAGAGCAGTGAATGGATCATAGCGTTTACGTAACAAAAAAAAGTGCTGGTGACTGTTTTTCCTCACTTTGCGGGACTGTAGCTTGGGATCGGCTAAAATGACGTAGATTTATTTTACAGCCTTAGCGAAATCAATTGAATTTGACCGGACAGTGGCACGACTATAGCGCGGCAGTTGTTTCAAACTGGAACCTGTTGACTGGGTTACTGTCGGGCCAGTTTAATTTTATGACCTTACTCTAACTAAGGTAATGTGTTATAGTGATGTTGTTTCTTTGTTTAGGTATGTACATTTACAATGATTATTACAATCCGTACTTCCATGATAATAAAAATATCTCCCCGCTGTTTCCGTTTTTATTGCAGGGAGATGCAAAAGAATGCTCTTCCGGGTTGAGCGGGTACAACGCCGTTTAGTTCCCCCTAACACGCCCAGATCTCAGCACAATACTCCAATATCGGTCTGATCATTAAAACAATAACGGCATTAGCACTATGTGAAATCATATAACGGCGCACACGACTTGGCATACCGACCGGGTCAGTACGCAACTATTACAACGACCCTCAGGATTGGCTAATTAAACAATGGACCAAAACAACAACCAATCTACGATGGACCCTAACCCTAAGAACAATAGAGCTGCGTCCTAAAGAGATCCAATGAAATTACAGGTTGTACTTTACCGACCAGCCGTAGAAACAATATCTTTAGCATGTTCGTTCCAGCTAAGGTATTGGTCAGAGATATCACCCAAATACTTAAACACAGTAACGCGCTTTATGGCGGACCCATTAATAGTGACCGACAACTGATTTATCTTAGCAAGTTTTTGCGAAGTCCCAAACAGCATTGACTCAACAACGACTCCCTGGATTTACTAAGAAAACAATGGATCAAAACAAACAACCAATCAACGATGGACCCTAATCCTAAAAACAATAGAGGTGCGTCCTAAACTGATTTATCTTAGCAAGTTTTTGCGAAGTCCCAAACAGCATTGGCTAAATCTTAGTTCTGTTGATAAATAACTATTTGAATGACACTCATTTGAAAACCGCTCTAACAACAAGTGAGAATATAGGTGGTTTTCACCTTACGTCATCGCCGCCTGGGGACGAAAACAAAAGATCTCTCATTAGCATTTTTTGTTCGTCCACCAGAAATTTTACATTGCACCATTGTCACCTCAGTCTCAGCATAGTTAATCGAGGGACTGATTATGAAACCTTAAAACCTTCAAAAGCGAAAACAATGTTCTCGCAATCGATGTTGAATTGACCGTGACCCTGCACAATCTTTTGTTTTCGCTTCGCACGGGTTTGTAAATTAGTTGCGCATAATTCAATCGAAGTATTTGATCGGTGATCCTCTCGAAAAAAAGGTGTGTTTTGTGGAGGGTCAAGGCCAGAAATACGGACAAAAACATGAAACAAAGGAACTTCTCGAGTTTCATAACCATGTCTATGCATTAACTATTGTCTCAAGAGATCTGTTGAAAACCAGTTATCTTCTCTTGGTATTTAAGGTAATGAGGATCTATTGTTATCTGCGTAACGCCCACTTAATTTACACGATTAAGGCTGTTCCCTTGGGAATTGGCTATAGGTAATTGGCTATTTAACAACGTTTTGCAGAGCGTTCGTTCCCTTTATTGTAAAATAGTCTACGACCTACGTGCTGCGCTTTCGACACCGTTGGTGATGTCCGATACCGACGAAGGACACGAATCTGAAAGATTAGTCGACACAAGAAGAGAGCCCAGCGAGTCTGCGACTACCGAAAACCTTGCGTTGGTTCAGCAAGTTTTTGGGCTATTTAAGGATTACCGGCCTGTCAACTCAACTTGATTCTCAAGAAAAGAAACTCGAGTCCAAGCATAAGATCGACAAAGACACAGTCCTAATGAAATAAAATTTTTTCCATTCGCTGTTTTTTGCCAAGGTAAGTGACTTTGTGTTTATTTTATTTTAACGCGAGCCACCGGTTCAGACGCCGATCTTTTCAATTCGAATTTGGACCGACCCAAATTAACAAACTGAGTACGCCTGTTGATTCCGAAGCCGTTCTTTTTGGCCGTTCCTAATACAGTTCCAGTATAAGAAGTGAAAATGGTCAGCAAATTTTCAGGAGTAGTAAATAAACATGGCAGATGCTGCTAACCTACACATCCGTCGCCCAATCCGTTGCCATGTGGAAGAAAGCGGTAATTCGAAGTTAAAGATACAGACCGCATTGCATTTTATTTATTATCTTCAAACGTTGAGCACTTATTGCAACTTGGTATTTGACATTTAAGGCAAGTGTACTTTGTGTTAGAAAAACACGAACTACACATATCATCTTCGCTGATGCTACTTTGACTAGCATAAGTAGCTCTCCACGTCGCCATTTTGAGCGAGTGACGTATACAAGCTCCAGTAGGCATGCTCTCTGAGGTAAACTGCTTGCGAAATACATTATAATAATTTATGCATTAGGATCAGCACATGAAAAGTACGGCGTCTGAATCAAAGTCGTTCCAAAGGCGAAATTCCCAGCTAAGCCAG
This sequence comes from Montipora capricornis, assembly GCF_036669925.1. Lineage (NCBI taxonomy): Eukaryota > Metazoa > Cnidaria > Anthozoa > Scleractinia > Acroporidae > Montipora > Montipora capricornis. Next base: position 18,067,917 of record NC_090885.1, on the reverse strand, counting down.
GCGGGAAGAACTGGTGAGCCGTTCCAAATTGATTCAGACGCCGATCTTTTCATGTACTTTATTCAAGGAATTAGGTTCGGCTCATGAAAAGATCGGCGTCTGAACCGGGCCGAAGTGTAATTTATGAAAAATTGTTTTTCTTAAATCGAGCCCTCCGTCTCTTTTTTTTGATAACAGATTTCATGCTATTCCATCATTGTCTCCTCTTATATTTTGCCAATCGTTATGCGCTGCTCTGACACAATTTCCAACCTTGCGCACGATGTTTGTAATAATTCTCTGCCGAAGAATCGAGAAGAATATTCAGAAAGTTTTTAATCGCTCATCCAGCGTTCAGAAACACAATACTCGTTCCGGCTCAGCTATTGGTAACTTTTAGGTTACTGAAGTTTTTTAGATTACGGATGACTGGGCGTTCATTTACAAAAATGTCTTTGAAAAACGAATTTAAAAATTCCTATTTACAATACTTGGATTTAAAAACGATGATGTTTTTAGATGGCTGCTCGGATGGCGCAGTGGTGACAGCACTCGCCTCCCACCATTGTGGCCTGGGTTCGATTTCCAGACTCGGCGATATATGTGGGTTGACTGACTGGGCGTTCACTTACAAAAATGTCTTTGAAATTAACAAATCGAAGGTGGTTCAGCGTTGTCTGTACTCTAATCGACAACGATATTCGTCATCACAGTAGTCAAAATGTTGTGCGCCGAGTAAGTCCACAACAAATTTTGACCACTGTGATGACGAATCGTTGTCGATAAGAGTACAGACAACGCTGAACCACTTTCGATTTGTTTTTTACCACAATATTCAACGCTAAGGAAAGTGTTTATTTCAGAGCGTGAGCAAAATCATGACACGAAGAAAGAGCAAGCGTTGTCTAGAACTTTCTCGTAATTTGATTGGTTTATTTCCCAAGATGGGCGTTCCGGATTGGCTATTACATTGCATGACAAATTGACGGCAGCATGACTCGCACAGCATTGTCTAGACTCTAATCGGCAACGGCAAATTAGCCAATCAGATTGCGAGATTACAAGCAATTGTGTTAAAAATCGAATTCGAAAATTCCTGCTTACAATACTTATATTTAGAAATCATAATGTTTAGTTTGAGTTTGAGTTTTAGTGGGGCGCCAGCTCTTAGCTAAGTACGCTGACTGCTGGCTATAATACACAATGCTCGCGCGTTGATTGGTCAATCAGCTATGTTTTATTGTGCCAGTAAACTCATGGAAAAATCATGCGTCTTCTGAATTATATAAAAGCAATAGACCACAGGTTTCTATGGTATATAGGCATAATAAACCACT
>NC_090885.1:18019101-18061601 GCF_036669925.1 Montipora capricornis | reverse complement strand
TTGATTCTATATGTACTTCTTTAGTCTCAATCTCAGGGAATTGTTAGCATTCGCTGGTAAAACCATGTGGCTGAAATCATTAATTTATGCCGCTACCTTTATGGACCTTGCCGTGAAAAGGTGGTGCGACGCCACGGAAAAAAATATTTTCGTGACAGTCCATGTGACATGTAATTGCCTTTTTCATAGACATTTCACTGTCACAATGGCATTCAACTGTGTTTGAGGATTATCCTGGATGGCTGCTTGTGATTACAGTATTGAAAACAATTATTTTCACCACGAACATGAAAGGACTCGGTAAGGTAGAGCACATGTTTAGTGTCATACGTAGCTAAGTCGGTTTTTAAACAGTGGAGTTGTAATAGAATCTAAGTAGGTTGCTATTTATTCCGTCGAGCAGTTGCAGGCGGAGACAATAAGCCAGAACTGTATCGGCTTAGTCGGATCCTGAAATTTGAATTTCCTTGCCCGTTGGGCAAATAGAAGTCAAAATCCATAAGTGCTGGATTATCGGAGACGACTTTCTTTGCACTATAGCTGGTGAATCTGCAAATAAAATTGGCGCACAACAACACTTTAAGTTTGGCAAACCATGTGCTTAGTCAAATGACTATAGTAGCTCCTATTTGCGTAATCGAACAGTTTCCGGGTATAAATACATCTAGAAAGTTTGTAAATGTTAAAAGTCATAACGCGAAGTATGCCTTAGTTTGTAGATCATACAGCAATCCCTTCCTGTTGCATTCTTCCTCCCTGTGGCAAGAGACATCTTCGATCCGTTGATGTTGGTATCGATGATCATTTCATCGTCACTCGGCGTAATTTTGGTAAAAAAAATTAACAAAGCAAAGAAAGCAAGGTGACACACCATAACACCAACCCGGTGTTGCCAACACATCATGCATGCGCACAACCATTTCACCAAGTCAATTAGTACCCATGGACAGCTGTTTCGCCCTTGCTGGGCCTCATCAGCGTGGCGTAGCTAACATACCAGGCGGGTGTTTCAGGTACCCCTTTTTAAGTGCCAGCTCCACATTCCACGAATGTATGTGAAGCTGCCACTTAAAGAGGTGCCTACAACGTACGTTGGGTACGCTATACTGAAATGAGTCCCAGCAAGGCCGAAACAACTGTCCATGACCGTGTGAAATGATTGTACGCATGCGTGATGTGTTATCCGCTCCGCGTTGGTGTTATTGTGTGTCAACTTGCTTTTTTTTCTAATTTTAGACGCTCTGTCTTACGCTATTAATTCTCCATTTTCAACTCTAAACAAGCGTATTTTGTTGAGGATGAAACAAACCTTCATTTACTAAAAGCGACGGTATGAAAGAACTCGGTCCAGGAGGACATGCCAAGCAAAAATTAAATCTATCGCCTATAAGTACTCTGGAAAAAAGCTGAAACTTAGCATAGAACGTACAGAAAAAACGTTTAACGGGAGTTTAATAATTTATAATCCAGGAACTCGCTGGTTTAAGAATGCAATGCGTGTGTATATGACTGAATTGATTTGCAGCTCCGGAGTCTTGAGCTTTCAGACTTTTAAAGTGGTGTTTGCATATTTAATAAGCTACATTTACGAGCTGAAATTTAAAACTGGTAAGTAAGTGACGTCATTTTTCCCTAGACCCAACCTTCTCATGTCTAATCGGTCATATTTGAACGTGAGCAATGATGGACCGTGAGATCCAAAACTTAATCTCAAAATATTCAGCCTTCGCATAAAAATCAAAGCTCAACATTTTGCTAGTCAGGTGTTGGACAAACTCGATTTCAAAATCTAAATAAGAAAAAAAGGATTTTTTTAAACATATAGTAGCACTTTAACACTTTCAACAACATTGATCTCAATACTGTTTCTTATTAGTGTGTGGCGTGGTTTGTGGCTCGCATATACAAGATAAACAATTTGAAATTAACTCGAAAAAATTTTTAACTTTTAGTTTTAAATAACGTTTGTATCAACACCCCTAATTACTGGTTTATTATATGGCAAACCAGTTAGAAAACGAGTTGAATGTCTGTTTTCTTTTTCTTTTTTTTTTCTTGTCAGGAAAAGTCTTTGAGGTCACTGCCCTGCTAAATTGTGTAGGTTTCAGGGGTTCGTAGAAATGTGTAGATTTTTAAAAAATATTTAATTAACCTGCAAAGACGTCGAAGTCATTGTAACGCGAATGGTGTTTTAGTGGATCTTTAAACAAAAAGATACATTTACATTCATTTTGTGCTCAACTCTGCAGTCTTCAGGTAAAAATAAGTGGAAATCTGACGGCGAAGAATTATTTAAAAGAAAGCTTGTTGTCTATTTTGGGCTTCATTAATCACGGAGAAGGTTCTTCAAGGAGAAGTTCGCTCGAAAACGGTTAGTGTAAAGATCGATATCATGTACTTCCCAAAGCTTCAGTTTCAGATTCCTCTTTGTATTCCAGTCCTGTCTTTTTGTTCAGCAACATAAATTGCTCAAATAGGGCAGAAAAAGTATTTCTTGTAATTTTCGCCCGGTAAAGAGAAAAAGCTTAGAAATACAACGGCTAATCAAGCTTGACCGTTCATGTTCTTCCCATTTCCGAGAGAAGCATGGCTTACGACCCAAGGATCTAAGGGGAAATTTTACTGTCTAATAAAGGAGTGCAAGAACAAGTTTTGATTGCTCGTGTATGGAACGTTTTTTTTATTAAAGTGCTACTACGACCAAAAAAATAATTTTTTTTTTCGATTTCAAAACTATGTGAAGTAAACACTAAGGGACCCAAGTTTTAAGTTACGATGTTAAAAAGGACACCTGTTTATTTTAACTGGAATTGCTATTTATTGGTCCGCCATTACTAACTTTAAAATCGTAAGAGAGCTGGGTCGAGGAGAAATTGACGTCAAATACTCACTGCTTTAAGAATAAAATGCTTGTGTACGCGGCTGAATTAATATGAAGCATGGGAGTTTCGGGCTTTCATATTTTTAAACTCGTGATTTGCATATAATAAGTTGCGTTTACACGCTGAAATTTTAAGCTAGTGAGTAAATCACGTCACTTTTCCCTAGATCCAAACTTCTTAGGTCCAATCGGTAAGTTTTATAAACGTGAGTAATGGCGGATCGTGCCTTACATTCAAATAAACAGCTTATGGACAAAAATCAAAGTTCTAAATTCCGCCAGTCAGGTGTTAAGAGAACATGCTTGCAAAATATGAAAAAAGAAAGAAGTGATTTTTTGATCATAGTAGCACTTTAACATGCTCAATGTACAATTATTTTCTTGCATTTGTTGTCTTTCTTGTTTGAGGTAGTTGTACATTTTTAGTTTATTATTTCTCCATAAGTAACTAAGTAAGTTTATTTTCTAACAATGAACAATGAACTTCATAATTACCGACGCACAGTGGAAACGTCCAGTGCTTTTTTTTACAACCTTTAATGAGTGTTTTAACTCATAAGACCTTTGAAAATAAAAAGAAGAATAACATTTATCTTTATCCACTTTGTTAAAAGACATTTATGCAAATTTCAAAACTTAAAAAAAGGTACTGATACTTGTTTCTGCTTGTGTAAACAGGGATACGATGCATTACAGACGACCATGAGTTCTGAACCGTTTGTCTTGACAGAGCTGTTTTTAGAACAGCAATTATTGGCTGCTATTCTTAACAGGTCACTTGTCCCTTCTTCCTTATTTTCTACATTTACCGCAGTTTACTAAAACATACTGCTGGCCTTCCCTCCATACAACTCCACTTCAATGTGTTTATTTCTACCGATGTTTTGTGTTCATAAATAAGGAAGCGTCGAAGTCTGGCTTACGAATGGACATCTCCTTACAATGGACTTAAGAATACGCAACCCTAAAACGGCTAATACAGTTGAAACCTGGTAATTTAAATTCCCAGTAGAAAAGAAAAAGATACTAGCAACGCTACCGTTAAGCAGTAGTCAACTACAAGTATAACAGTACAATGATGGTTCATAATAATGACAGTTGTTGCAAATATCCATTATCTACTAATAATTTTAAAAAGTAGAGAAGAAATGTAATACCGAGTAAGGGCATTGTGTCTGTAATACAGGAAACAAATGCAGAGAAAAGCTTAGCTATAATATTTCGATATAAAACTATATCATCTTCCGACATAGGTGATCAACAAGTAGCAAAGATTTAAATATCATAGATTGTACATTAGCATTAATAACGACGTACAAAGGCAAATTAAGACAATAGGGGGAGAAGTCCAACCACAGTGTGGTGGATAGGGGGAGAAGTCCAACCACTGTGTGGTGGTTTGGGGGAGAAGTCCAACCACGGTGTGGTGGATAGGGGGAGAAGTCCAACCACAGTGTGGTGGATAGGGGGAGAAGTCCAACCACGGTGGGGTGGATAGGGGGAGAAGTCCAACCACGGTGTGGTGGATAGGGGGAGAAGTCCAACCACGGTGTGGTGGATAGGGGGAGAAGTCCAACCACGGTGTGGTGGATAGGGGGAGAAGTCCAACCACGGTGTGGTGGATAGGGGGAGAAGTCCAGCCACGGTGTGGTGGATAGGGGAGAAGTCCAGCCACGGTGTGGTGGATAGGGGGAGAAGACCAACCGCGGTGTGGTGGATAGGGGGAGAAGTCCAGCCACAGTGTGGTGGATAGGGGGAGAAGTCCAGCCACAGTGTGGTGGATAGGGGGAGAAGTCCAGCCACAGTGTGGTGGATAGGGGGAGAAGTCCAGCCACAGTGTGGTGGATAGGGGGAGAAGTCCAGCCACAGTGTGGTGGAGAGCGGGAAAATACCAGCCACAGTGTGGTGGATAGGGGGAGAAGTCCAGCCACAGTGTGGTGGATAGGGGGAGAAGTCCAGCCACAGTGTGGTGGATAGGGGGAGAAGTCCAGCCACAGTGTGGTGGATAGGGGGAGAAGTCCAGCCACAGTGTGGTGGATAGGGGGAGAAGTCCAGCCACAGTGTGGTGGATAGGGGGAGAAGTCCAGCCACAGTGTGGTGGATAGGGGGAGAAGTCCAGCCACAGTGTGGTGGATAGGGGGAGAAGTCCAGCCACAGTGTGGTGGATAGGGGGAGAAGTCCAGCCACAGTGTGGTGGATAGGGGGAGAAGTCCAGCCACAGTGTGGTGGATAGGGGGAGAAGTCCAGCCACAGTGTGGTGGATAGGGGGAGAAGTCCAGCCACAGTGTGGTGGATAGGGGGAGAAGTCCAGCCACAGTGTGGTGGATAGGGGGAGAAGTCCAGCCACAGTGTGGTGGATAGGGGGAGAAGTCCAGCCACAGTGTGGTGGATAGGGGGAGAAGTCCAGCCACAGTGTGGTGGATAGGGGGAGAAGTCCAGCCACAGTGTGGTGGATAGGGGGAGAAGTCCAGCCACAGTGTGGTGGATAGGGGGAGAAGTCCAGCCACAGTGTGGTGGATAGGGGGAGAAGTCCAGCCACAGTGTGGTGGATAGGGGGAGAAGTCCAGCCACAGTGTGGTGGATAGGGGGAGAAGTCCAGCCACAGTGTGGTGGATAGGGGGAGAAGTCCAGCCACAGTGTGGTGGATAGGGGGAGAAGTCCAGCCACAGTGTGGTGGATAGGGGGAGAAGTCCAGCCACAGTGTGGTGGATAGGGGGAGAAGTCCAGCCACAGTGTGGTGGATAGGGGGAGAAGTCCAGCCACAGTGTGGTGGATAGGGGGAGAAGTCCAGCCACAGTGTGGTGGATAGGGGGAGAAGTCCAGCCACAGTGTGGTGGATAGGGGGAGAAGTCCAGCCACAGTGTGGTGGATAGGGGGAGAAGTCCAGCCACAGTGTGGTGGATAGGGGGAGAAGTCCAGCCACAGTGTGGTGGATAGGGGGAGAAGTCCAGCCACAGTGTGGTGGTGAGGGGGAGAAGTCCAGCCACAGTGTGGTGGATAGGGGGAGAAGTCCAGCCACAGTGTGGTGGATAGGGGGAGAAGTCCAGCCACAGTGTGGTGGATAGGGGGAGAAGTCCAGCCACAGTGTGGTGGATAGGGGGAGAAGTCCAGCCACAGTGTGGTGGATAGGGGGAGAAGTCCAGCCACAGTGTGGTGGATAGGGGGAGAAGTCCAGCCACAGTGTGGTGGATAGGGGGAGAAGTCCAGCCACAGTGTGGTGGATAGGGGGAGAAGTCCAGCCACAGTGTGGTGGATAGGGGGAGAAGTCCAGCCACAGTGTGGTGGATAGGGGGAGAAGTCCAGCCACAGTGTGGTGGATAGGGGAGAAGTCCAGCCACGGTGTGGTGGATAGGGGGAGAAGTCCAGCCACGGTGTGGTGGATAGGGGAGAAGTCCAGCCACAGTGTGGTGGATAGGGGGAGAAGTCCAGCCACAGTGTGGTGGATAGGGGGAGAAGTCCAGCCACAGTGTGGTGGATAGGGGGAGAAGTCCAGCCACAGTGTGGTGGATAGGGGGAGAAGTCCAGCCACAGTGTGGTGGATAGGGGGAGAAGTCCAGCCACAGTGTGGTGGATAGGGGGAGAAGTCCAGCCACAGTGTGGTGGATAGGGGGAGAAGTCCAGCCACAGTGTGGTGGATAGGGGGAGAAGTCCAGCCACAGTGTGGTGGATAGGGGGAGAAGTCCAGCCACAGTGTGGTGGATAGGGGGAGAAGTCCAGCCACAGTGTGGTGGATAGGGGGAGAAGTCCAGCCACAGTGTGGTGGATAGGGGGAGAAGTCCAGCCACAGTGTGGTGGATAGGGGGAGAAGTCCAGCCACAGTGTGGTGGATAGGGGGAGAAGTCCAGCCACAGTGTGGTGGATAGGGGGAGAAGTCCAGCCACAGTGTGGTGGATAGGGGGAGAAGTCCAGCCACAGTGTGGTGGATAGGGGGAGAAGTCCAGCCACAGTGTGGTGGATAGGGGGAGAAGTCCAGCCACAGTGTGGTGGATAGGGGGAGAAGTCCAGCCACAGTGTGGTGGATAGGGGGAGAAGTCCAGCCACAGTGTGGTGGATAGGGGGAGAAGTCCAGCCACAGTGTGGTGGATAGGGGGAGAAGTCCAGCCACAGTGTGGTGGATAGGGGGAGAAGTCCAGCCACAGTGTGGTGGATAGGGGGAGAAGTCCAGCCACAGTGTGGTGGATAGGGGGAGAAGTCCAGCCACAGTGTGGTGGATAGGGGGAGAAGTCCAGCCACAGTGTGGTGGATAGGGGGAGAAGTCCAGCCACAGTGTGGTGGATAGGGGGAGAAGTCCAGCCACAGTGTGGTGGATAGGGGGAGAAGTCCAGCCACAGTGTGGTGGATAGGGGGAGAAGTCCAGCCACAGTGTGGTGGATAGGGGGAGAAGTCCAGCCACAGTGTGGTGGATAGGGGGAGAAGTCCAGCCACAGTGTGGTGGATAGGGGGAGAAGTCCAGCCACAGTGTGGTGGATAGGGGGAGAAGTCCAGCCACAGTGTGGTGGATAGGGGGAGAAGTCCAGCCACAGTGTGGTGGATAGGGGGAGAAGTCCAGCCACAGTGTGGTGGATAGGGGGAGAAGTCCAGCCACAGTGTGGTGGATAGGGGGAGAAGTCCAGCCACAGTGTGGTGGATAGGGGGAGAAGTCCAGCCACAGTGTGGTGGATAGGGGGAGAAGTCCAGCCACAGTGTGGTGGATAGGGGGAGAAGTCCAGCCACAGTGTGGTGGATAGGGGGAGAAGTCCAGCCACAGTGTGGTGGATGAGGGGAGAAGTCCAGCCACAGTGTGGTGGATAGGGGGAGAAGTCCAGCCACAGTGTGGTGGATAGGGGGAGAAGTCCAGCCACAGTGTGGTGGATAGGGGGAGAAGTCCAGCCACAGTGTGGTGGATAGGGGGAGAAGTCCAGCCACAGTGTGGTGGATAGGGGGAGAAGTCCAGCCACAGTGTGGTGGATAGGGGGAGAAGTCCAGCCACAGTGTGGTGGATAGGGGGAGAAGTCCAGCCACAGTGTGGTGGATAGGGGGAGAAGTCCAGCCACAGTGTGGTGGATAGGGGGAGAAGTCCAGCCACAGTGTGGTGGATAGGGGGAGAAGTCCAGCCACAGTGTGGTGGATAGGGGGAGAAGTCCAGCCACAGTGTGGTGGATAGGGGGAGAAGTCCAGCCACAGTGTGGTGGATAGGGGGAGAATTGGTAAAAAGATGCCTAATAAAAGTTAAATGCAAACCTGAAATCGTTGCATACATTGATTTTTAGTATTGCAAACTTCAAACGCAGTTTTCACACTTAATTCCAATAACTCATATATGACTTATAGGTATTCCCCTGGATGGTTTCCATGGCAACACTTGTCAAGTTACAAATAGGAACAATAAGACGGAAAATGTGAAAAAAAAGAATGTGCTGTTGTAAATTGCATGAGTTACTTTCGAGCGCTCGTTCTAAACGACATGGACTCTCCTTGCTTACTTTGCTATATGATATACTAGGCTTATCACGTGACCAATTTTACATGACTCGGTTTGGCTGAACAGATAAAACTGGTACAAATGCGACTATTACGGTGAAATATAAGAAAATGCAAATACAGTCATGTTACATACCGGTACACTGGTTTTTAGTTATTGAAAATCTCAATCGTTTCCAGAGCTTGTGTCAACAACTTATATTTAACTTGAAGAAATTGTTCCTGGATGGTTTCCATGGCTACACTGACCTAATGTTAAACATGAATAATTAAAGTTAGATGTCCTCGTCGCTGTTATCTGAAACAAACTCCTCGGTAGAATCTTCAAATCTGTTGTCACGGTCTAATAGCTTGCACACATCTGTGTACTTCAAACCATTTGTCAGGCAACTGCAGGTAGGAAGTTGACATGACCTTGTACACGAGCAAGACTGTAGGGGCAGGGTCACCGCTCATCGAGTCAATGGCAAAGTGATCACCGTATTCGCGCCAGTTTAGCTTTGTCGTGAAAGTTTGGAAAGCGATCTTTGCAGTTTGTAATATTGCTTGTTGTCGTTTGATAACACAGAATTATCAAATAGTGTTTAAAATATTGTTCCTGAGCAGCTAGCGGTGCGGTGGTCAAGTGGTTAGGTGATGGGTTAATAATGAGCATTCCCAGGTTCGAGTCCTACTTCCATACACTTGGGTTGTCTTTCAAAAAATATATGACCATTTCCCATAATCCATATCAAGCTTTCAGTCTTCTAAATTAACGATAATAGTAAACTCAGAGCAAATTAAGAGAATGGGTTGTATCTAGCCAACTCCGCGGGCAACTCCAAAGAAAAGGTAAAAGGGACTGGGGAGGAAGAAATGGAGAGGGACTATGAGAGAAAAAAAGGCGAGAGAAGGGAAAAACAATGAGAGGGAGTTAGGTTGCTTTACTGCTTCAGGTTTATCATTCTCTAGGGAGATTATTACAGAGATGTCTGTGGAGGAGGCTACAAGCCTCGTTCCTTTAACAATTGAACCAATAAATTCTCCGCAATCCCACATCACCTCACTCCGTTGAAGGCTGAAATAGTTAACTCAAAAAGTTGAACGTTGTTGCCCAAAGTTGAACAAATTACAGTGGAGGCGTTACAGCGCTATTCCATTCAACAAGTTTCCATCAGTTGAACGGCGTTAGTCAATCGTCAGTCTCAAGGAGCACATAACGCACGATTCAACAATAATGTGGTCACCAAATACATACATACACGAACTTTATTTACGTGTTCGGAGTATTTATTTACGTGTTTGGAGTATTTTTAAAAACAAAAGGAGGTAATACAAAGTTAAGTCACTAAAAACATTATTTCAGTTAATATGCGCTTGTTTAGATGGCTAATGTTTAATCTTTTGTGCAATTTAGTCAGGTTTTTGGTTTGATTCTGGTGAGTGATTTCCTTTACGTGAGTGACGCATCCAGAAATAGCAACAGAGACATAGCTATTAATTTATCGACTCTAAGCCTTAACTGAAACGTTGCGGCTAGTATAAATGTTGGTGTTTCCAGACCTGAACTTTAGAGTCAAAACGGAGGGCTCGAATCTTAAAACTATTGTAAGTTGAAAGATTACTCTAACAATTGATGACGTTTAGTTACTCTCGCTTGGTAATCTTCAGCTTGATTTCTTTCGCCACTAATGTAGCCCTGATAATTACTTCAGGTGGGATCTTGGTGTCTTGCGCAGTCTGGAAACTGTATTTCTTTAATATACGAGCCAGTACCAGCTTCATTTCCATGTGCGCAAACCTGATTCCAATACAGTTATGAGGACCGTGGCCAAATGGCATGTAAACATAGGGGTCACGTGACTGTTTGGCTTCAGGAGTAAACCTCTCTGGGTCAAACTTATCGGGTTGGGGCCAAACTTTGGGGTCCATATGAAGGCTGTAGAGTGGGATCGTTACCACGAGGCCCTTTGGAACTTTCAAGCCTTTCAAAAGACAATTCTCGGTGCATGTACGATGAATAGCGACGGCTGGAAAAAGAAAAAAAAAATGTATATAAGTATATCTGAGGATTGAACTAATCAATAAGACATAACTTCTTCTGTGACTCCGAGTTTCACGCTTACGCGATCATCAGACAGACTTTCTAATGATCGCGTGAGCGTGAAACTCAGAGTCACAGAAGAAGTTATGTCTTATTGATTAGTTCAATCCTCAGATATACGTATACTACGCTCTGCGAAACGCATCGAACACTCTACCGCAAGGGTAGACTATACTCAAGATATGTATATATAGTTGGTATATTAACAACCTGTATACAGGTAACAAGACGCTCTGCGAGTGTTCACGAGGAATACCTTGTCCAGCAGGATGAAAAGTACGCAACTGTGTTTGGCAATGTAAGATCTTGTAACCTCGCCAGAGCAGTTTGTTTAACTTGATAGTTCATGATAAATTATTTGACTTCTCTTGGCAGGTTGTGGAGCGTCCCTATGCTGAACGTACGCTCGAATCACTTGGTCGGCAAGGAAATGCTCAATCAATCAGTTCCGCCGCGCTCACAGATTAAATTATTGGGTCTTAAACCAGATTATGTGGGCCACAATGTTTAATTAATTTAGTATACATGGCTCAATAGCAATGTCTCGGTTTTTGTTAACCGATATTCACTGAGTCTGAGGTGAATAATTGTCTTAGAATAATTTTATTGGTGATTATTTGAAAAATATGCATTTTCTTTAAAACAATTAATTTCTTGTTCTGTCACATCCACAAAACGGCTTGTGGCCATTTTGAAAAAAAAAAAAACGCTTAGGTGATTATCGCGTAAAAATCACCTGTAGAGCAACCAATCAGCGCAGAGAATTTCGAATAATCGTTTATGTAATTATACTAAACTTTTATAACATAACAAAAGTAAAGCGCGCCCTCTGAATGGTCAATTACCCATTTACTATTTCCCACTGGTGAATGGGTATGACGAAAACACTGACGCGTACACCGGGAAAAAATGATTCTTCCCCATACTGCAATAATGACCGATCAGCGTACCACTGAAAATGCTGAAATTTCCACACAGCAATATGAAAAAGACTTAGATGTGATATGTTTTAATTAACTCACCCATCCGCGGGTATTTTGGCCGAGCCACTTGCAAAACGATTTGCAAGGCTTTTTTACCGTCGAGCTGGAATTCACTTAATAGGTAAAAGTCAGCTCGACGAGTTAGCGAGCGAGAGGCATTCAAAGACGACAAAGGATGTCAAAAGACTGTCGTGAAACTGACACAAGATATTTTGGTCATGTTATAACACAAACATTAAACGGTTCAGCCCGTACTATCGATTTATCGTTGCACTAAGGAGGTTTGCGCCAAGCACTCAAGAAGCTAGAGTCCACTCGGCTGTCGTCCAAAAACTATGGGCAGCTCTTTCCTTCGGTCCGACCTCGTTGAGCTGCGCCCTTAATAATTCAGTCTCCGACTGCGAGAAAGGGCGATTAGCAGGTCAGATATTATTATTATTATTATTATTATTATTATTATTATTATTATTATTATTATTTTTCAGGAAATGGTCACCTGGTGGTTTTCTAACAACTGTGTGAACCTTAAGACTCAAAAATAACCACACCCCATGGAACCTCTAACCCTCAACCTTAACATGGGATGACTGGATTAAGCACAAAGTTCCCAGTGTTCCTACCCCATCCCTGTAACTCATTCATCACCATTATCCTTCCTCACCTGGTGGGTAGATTCTCAGGGTCTCTGAAATCACCATGTCCAAATATGGCAACCCATTCACTGTCTCGTAGGAAGGCATTTTGCTTTCGTCATCCCACACACTGTCAATCTCCTTCTGTAGTTTTGCCTGAACATCAGGATTAGTGGCAAGGAAATAGGCAACGAATCCAAGTGTAGTGCTACTGGTTTCGTAGCCGGCAATCAGGAATACGACACTTTGTGCCAGCACCTCAGCATCAGTCAATCTCTTTGTCTTCGGGAGGGTTTCATCCTGAGCTGCTATCAGCATAAGATCCAAAAGGTCCTACCGAAAAGAATGACATAAATTGATTTGCCCTGCACTGGGCTCCATGCAGTAGCATCAATCTACAAGGGAATTTTTATTCTAAATAACGCATGGGGTGCAGCTGGAATCTAAGAAAAATTGAAGGGGCATGAAAGTGTTCTTGTCATACCTAGGGTAGCTGCTATCAAATTCACAATTACTATACTTCGCACGTTTTGTGGAAATTATCACTCTATTTCATTTATTGAGCTCGTCGTAGACGTCTTGGGTATTAGAGGTGTTCTCAAGCTGCCAGAAAACTGCCACAGAAAACATGATGTTTATAATTGTGTTCTCTTTTCTATTTAGCTTAAATATACTACGTTTAAGCAACAGAACCAGAGTTTCCAACTGAAAGGTCACGACAACTGGTTGCCAAATTTTAAATTGGGTAACTGTGATATAAGGTGTAGGTGATTTTATGCACTGCAACCAGTTGACAACTCTTCCAACACCACTCCTCCACAAATTCCCAACTCTTGCCATGCAGAATTGAAATTGCCAACAATAGAAGAATAGATATACAACTAGTAATAGTTGACTCTACAGCTGCTCCCGCTGTTGAGTATACCTCTATGCAGAAAATAAACAATTACTTTTCCATCAATTACGACAGGTTGGAAAGCTTGCTTCGTTTTAGCAAAAGAAATTCTTAGTTCTTTACATTTGTCAGAATTTCGTTGTAGCTTGTTCTTCTCTGAGCAAGCAAATACGCCATCAGCAATACGATGTGCAGCGCTGGATTCGCCTTTTCTGACGACTTCAGATGCCGTAGTGTCATCCATAGACAGGCACCACTAAGAACCAGATCGTTTATCATGAGGACGAACAACCAGGGACCAAGCTTTGTTCCCTGAGGGACTCCGGATGGAGCTGAGCCCCATTCAGAGTAACATCCATCTACTAGTTTGGTTCTGAGGAAGTCGATGATCCAGTTGGTGACACTTCTTGGTAAATCCAGGTCACATAGTTTATTACAGAAAATACTGTGGTCGATAAGATCGAAAGCTTTCCTATAATCTAAAAGTATATACCTAACAGTGGAACGGTTGCCATCGATTGCGATTGTCCAATCATGGATCATACTAATCAAGGAGATTGTAGTTGAAGATTTTGGGACAGCGCCAAATTGGTTGGGGTCGAGAACTTTCATTATCGCAGGCTTTACGTAATCGTGTACAACGATGTACTCGGCGATTTTGGACATAGCAGGTGTCAGAGAGATCGGTCTCAGATCTTTATTCAGGTTTTCTATGGGATTTGTCTTTGGCAGGGGTGTTACGTCGGCACATTTCCATATATTGGGTAGTCGCTGTTGCTTAAGTGATGCGTTGATGATGGTTTTTACTGGGAAGGCGAGACATTCGGCATATTCCTTTAGTAGCCAGTTGTTGATGCCACCAGGGCCTGCGGCCTTTGCGGTGTTGAGGCTGGACAATGATTTAAAAGATCTTTCTTCGGATATCTCCAAGAACTCAGGATCGTCCCCTAAAGGCAATGGGCTTAGGGGAATGGGCAGTCTGTATTCTTCGAGAGGCTCAACGAAGGCCTTGTTGATAGCATCAGCTAGTTCCAGAGTGGATTAACCTTCGACCTCGTCAGCCTTGATCTTACTGAGCAAATCACCGGTCTGAGAGCTCATATCCACTGATGCGCTTCACTTCCTTCCACAACGCTTTAGAGTCATTACCTTTCATTTGTTGTATTTTAGAATTGTAAAAGTTGGCCTTGCAAGTTTTCTTTTCACGGTTTACTGAATTTCTGTAAAACTTGAAAAGACATGAGTCAGCTCCATGTTTACAGAAAGATTCTTTCCTCCTTTGAATCAGAGATTTGAGCTTTTCTGACAACCACGGTGCGTCGGCTAATATAGCACGAACTCGTTTCATAGGCATGAATATATCAAGGCCGATCTGTAACACTTCCTGGAAAACATACAATAAATCATCGCAGGTTTCAAGAGAATTAAAGAAGAGAGGTCGGTTCAAGGAGCACAAATAGCGGCCCATCGCAGCTCTACAGCTCGGTTTAAAGTCCCGTTTAAAGACGACGATCTTAGGGTTACAATGTAAACAGGCTTTGGATAAAAATCAAAGCTCAAAAGTTTTGCAAGGCAGATGTTAGGGAAAAAAAAGGAAGTCATTTTTTGATCACAGTACCACTTTATCATGTTGAAAACTAGTGGCAGCCAAATTTTGTAAGTCTTATGGGCTGTATGCTTCCCATAACACACTGCACGTCCTCACATTGTTGGGAGCTTGCTCGGGGCTCAAGGGGGGTGGCACTTAACTACGGAAAGACAATGGTTGGTAAAGAAGCTTTTTATTCAAAGAGCCCCACAAAAAGGCTACATGGATGGTTCTTTGAATTAACGTCTGCAATAGAAATCTGACCTCACTTCAATCAGAAGGCGCATGCGCAACTAGTCCCAGTCCTCTACCGTGCGTTTAATTGAAAAACATGAAAAAACTCTAAGGAAACGAAAGGAAGAGGCGGTTTTTCATCGGATGGGAACGGTCTAATCACTTTTCGTAAACTGTAGCATGCAATTTCTATTTGGACAAAAAATGGAACTGATATTTTGAAAAGTGTAAAATGGTCGGACACAAACATACAAATAAAATGAAAAAAAGAAAAAAAAAAAGTTGTCGAGTCAACTGAAAGTGTCAAGGAACCAGCGTTTCGCCCTTTTGCTATTTTTAACGCTGGTTCCTTGACACTTTCTGTTGACTCGACAATTTTTTCTTTTTTCATTTTATTTGTATGTTTGTTTTGGTTTGTTTTTTTCGTAATTTTGTATCGCATTGTTATAGTTTTCCGCTTAGTAATTACCGATTGTTCATCACCTGTTAATTTTTTGCTATTATGTGTTATCACGCCGTGTTATGTAATCATCTTTGTAATGTTATGTCATCCTTTGTACTGTAAACGTATTTAAGGAAATTGTAATTTATTGATCACTTGCACTGCAACTGACGAAGATCACTGACCGAAACGTCCTTTTATTAAATTTTTTACTCTTTTAGATTTTTTACCGTATGTATATACTTTTTTTCGCTCGAAGTTGTCCGTCCTCGTTTTGCATACTAGTTATCAGGATCCAATCAGGTTTTGGCCCACCTGGGCAATATAATAGCTAGTTATGATTACCTTTCTTGATGCATTGCTTTCTGCAGACTTCTTCACAGCAATGATTTGTTTTGAAATGCCTAACATTTCCTCCATATTGCGTGCCAAAATTCTGGGAAAAGCATTTATTATTTTATCTCCAAATGGTAAGAGACTAAGAATAGTGATAATAGCTCTTTGAGAAGCGCTGCCATTGATAGCTCGTTTGGCTGCAGTTATAGCTGGTTCATCGGGATTGTTCTGCGAATCTGCTTGGATTCCAAATGCGCAACGTAAAATGACATCCATTGTAAGTCCCTGGAAATAGCTACATGAGACAAAAAAGAAATGTCAATAAACAACAATTTACGCTTTCGTTTAAGTCTTAATGTGTCTCTTACTTCCTGGAACTTGTCCACCTTACCTCTGCTATATTTTACTTTTAACTACTACAGTTATTATTCTTAATCTTGTTCTGTGCTTCCACGCTCTTTCTGTTTCCTTGCCTGTATTAAATGTAACATCGACAAGTAGCATACAAGGGTTAGATTTATTTATTTATTTATTTTAACTAGGAAACAGAATGGTTTATTTGGCCACCATGCTCAAGCACTTTTACTTAATACAATGGAGACATCATTGGCAACTATAACTAAATTAAGTAACCATGTCGAGAGGAAATAAAATCGTATGGTACATATTGTATTGTACATCTTGTTCGCAATATCAATGTTGAGCAATTGATATATTTTTGGCTGAAGGAGGGCTAAAATGTGATATACAGTCTCATTATAGTTCCTACACAGCCTAAATTTGTCCGATTGAATCTGGGATCTGGACTCCAAGGGCCCCCCTGGATTCTTTTGCATAAGGGCGACTAAATGTAGGATCTTCATCGAAGTTAACTTCAGGACATAATGACATTATATTATGCTTTTGTTGGCAGGCTTTGGTTGTGCTAGTGCAGCTATGATAAATCTCTGTGACTAACGATTTCCACCATCAGCATGTTTGACATATATTCAACAGACATCAGCATTTGGTGGCAGGTGGTGATATTGACTTTCATGTTTTAACATCAAATTCTGGGGTTTCACTATAACCTTCCAATATTATTCATTGTGGTAACTATATGGGCAATGAATGTAAAATGTAACTGACGTGCATAAAAGAAAGAACAGATTGCATTACAGTAAAACGTGGACTGGAGAAATGATCTTTCACTGATGCTAACCACTGACCTAATAAGGCCTTAGTGAGATCATGGCTGACTTTCTGTGCTTAAATGTTCTAGGCCTGAGTGCCCCTATATTCATTTGCTGCTTTAGACTTTGACGGTTCTCCGTTTGTTGGGCCTCAAGCTGCTCGTCACTCTGGGAGTATAGTCTTCAGGGTCCTCCATGAAGATGAAGTGACTGAGGCTGCATGATTATGTAGTTATTTCCGTAATCTTTAGTATCATTCTTTTTATCAGGGATGATATCTGACACTGCTGCACGAAGCACGTAGATATTTTTCTAGTAACCCTAAGTACCCTTAAAGTGCTATAGTAATTATGACAAAAAAATCACTTCCTTCCATTCTTCAGATTTTGAACGACTGTTTGCTTAACATTTGATTGGCAAAATTTTGAGCTTTGATTTTTATCCAAAGGCTGATTACTTTGAGTGTAAGTTTTTGATTTCACTATTTGCCATTACTCACGTTTAAATGAATGACCTATAATGACCTACAATGTGGTATTATATTTCCTACAATGAGGTACATTATAAGCTAAAACCAACTAATGACCTGTAATGAGCTAAATTAAAAGATAATTTGCAGCTGCATCATGTCTGCAGTACATAGATTAAAACATTCCGCTATGTGCTCTGAACCAATCAAAACCTTGTTGCTGAGCAAGTCGAAACTTTTCATTGTGCAGTCTGAACCAAGAATAACTTATTTATAATCTTCTCTTCACTTTTTTCCTGCAGTAATTAAGACTTTATCGTTGTCACAGTTTGTCTTGCGTGATAGGCCATAAACAGGCATGTGAGCCCTTTGCATTTAGTAATCTTTTCACTCGCTTGAATTCATGGCAATTAAAGATGATTTTCGAGGAAGCTAATACTTATTTCTGAACTCCATTCCTTGACAATCATTGCCAAGCAAAGCCTTGATATTTGTACATTTTCATTTAAGCTTTAAACAAAGGAAAACCATCAATTCAACAAATTATTAGTATAACCTTAAGATGTCAAAGGTTTCTCCTGTGCTTGAAATTTCTTCAAACTTTTTCATCAATATGTCACAAGCTGAGTTCATTAGTGGAACCATCTGCTTCATTTTATGTGCACTAAAAGTTGGAGTCAGAGTATTACGGATCCGTTTCCATTCATCACCTTCAACAACAGCCAACATTTTATCAAGGGGTTCTGGAAACTTAAACAGCACCTGCCCAAGAAAAATAAACCAAAATTTATAAAGAAATTAAAGTTAACTTTACAATATCGATCCTCATTTAACACACCACCCCATCACTCAGTCCTTGGAAGCTAGGTTCCCCATTCTACTAGATATTGCAATAACATTGAGCCTATCATATTTTAAAGTACCGCAGTGGAGATATTTCGGCATCCAAAATTAAAAGGAACCCAAGGGCGGCTTTAAGTGTGGCGAGGAATATAAAAACTCAAAACTGATTGAGGGGTTGATGTAGCTCCTCAAAGGCACGATCGCTTAACTTTTAGCCCCAAACTTGTAAAAAAATTAGGTTAAGCTTGTAGTCACAAAGATTACCGGCCGATCATGAAATGCTTGAAAATCCTTCACGTAAACTTGTTTCACCATTTCCAAATCTGCGACAACAAGGGTCGGATAACTTCCGAATAAGAACATCCCGAAGACATCTCCGTACTTCTTGTAGTATTCGTCCAACTGGATATGCATAAGACCTTTATGCCTCAGCGAATCAAGCATGTTGCCGATAAATGGAAGAGGCATTGGTCCTGGAACCTGGTCACCAAAGATGTTCTTCAGGGTGCGAAATGGTGCAATCCCCCTAAAGTAAACAAACAGGATTACGATTGTAGCTATTGTCGTTGTCCAATATTGAGAAAAGATCTCTTCGAGTAACTTAAACAAATCCATGTTCCTGAAGAAGTAGTTAAAGCAGCCTGAAGCAGCCAAGTTGTTTTGTTGTTTTAAAATGGATGAATCAGCTTGACCGAAGACTACGTCATAAGTATCTATATATAGTATTACCGGTATATTGTAATAGGGAGGATCACGCAATATTGCTCAAGGAGAACGAATCATGAAACAAGGACTTGTGTTGTATTTGATGAAGCGGAAATGAGATGCAAGGTAGTTTTGACTTAGAAGCGATCGCATCTTAAAATTAACAATTATTCGCCGAAGACCTGAACATCGCGGTGAATAAAAACCTCGAGGTACTGATTACATGAAATTTCGCTTTGCCAGTCGGGCTGAAATTTTGTTGCGATTACATGCTCGATTTCAGCCCGGGTGCAAAATTATTATTACACTAGAAGCTCCAAAAAGCTTACACTGGGTTGCCTGTGATACACGTTACACAAAGAAAGAAGGCACTGAGTTGGGTGGTATTGAACTACAGCGTTCCAGTTAATTTTTCAAGTGGGGCGTCATTAAGACCATTTGAGAGGTCACCCACATGTCCCGCCAGCAGAGGCCCTTTGGCTCACACGTTCACACGTTTAATTATTTTGTGATGTCCTGTCCCATTTTGAGGTCTTTTAGTTTTTTAAGCGTTGGTAATAAATTCAGTTTAAAGATAACAAAACACACTCTTGAGTAAAATTCACTCCTTTCTTCTTTAAATCAGTATAGTCTGCAAAAAACTAACTGGAATTGCTCTGACGGACGTTTTCCAGCATGTCTTGCAGTTGCACTGAGCAAACGTTTATTGCACACACTAAGAAAGGACTGAAGGTGTTGTTTCCGCTTCATAATTCCTCTTCTTGTTAGTCTAATCTGATGCCAGATCAAAACATTGTTTGGCTTTGCGTTTGCACCAGAAAAAGAGAAGCCAAAAGACAGATGACGAAACTCTGAATCGAATTCTCATCAAAGATTAATGAAAATCGATTTTAAAAACACGAAAATTTGTGCATTCTCTGACTTTTATGAATAAACGGAAAGGTCATGATGTTTTGTCAAAAGGAAGAAATTGATCGCGTGCTAGGCAACCATCATTGTGCACGTGATCACCTTGTGTCAACTGAATGAACTACGGGAAAGAATGTTATCAGAGTAAAACAACGTACTTTTTAGCCAAGAAACCTCCGTCGTTGGTTTTTTAATTTTAACTGAATATTTAGATTTCATCTGTCGGGTCAGGAAGCCTTATTTGTCGGGTTCCTGAGAAACGTATCTAAGGGTGAACTATTTACGACCATTTACACAATCGAGAGGTTGAGTGGCCATGTAATTGAAAATTTTAAACATCTATGAGATACAAAAACAGACTTGCGAATTATCGCAGATCACAATGCTGACAAGCTTAAAGGCAGAAGAAATGGTTAAGTAAATATGAAGTTTGCTACTATCTGAATGTTTTTGGGTTAGGGAAAAGGGATATATTGTCACGCAAATTATGTAATTTCATGACACTCAAAATTCGCAAAAAGCGTGAGTTTCATGTAAACAATCTTCGCACTAGCAAATAGTAGCAATAAATTGGATTAACCTGGAAGTTAAAGAATTATTCTTGGCTTCCCAAATAAATTTCATCTTACACTACAATGACAAAATCATTTGTCAGAGAAATAAAATTCCTGTCTCCTCGCGTATCACATTTCAAGACACGTATGCAAATTTATTGACTCATTTTCACCACCATTCCCGCGAAGATTTTCTTCTTTCAAATACATTGTATTAGCAAAATAAAATATCATTTCTCGTCAAGCGTTGCATCTTTTATGTTCAAATAACTGCTAAAAATAAAGATTTTCATAATTTAATATTTGCACAACAGTCAAATCATAAAAATAGCAACGCACGCAACAAATTTAGTCGCATTTAATAGCTCTTCTTCGAATTCTGATGCTTAACACAGAAATTTTTTGGTTGTTATGAAAATCTTTCTATATTCGTCAGCAATCATCCTTTCAAATTTCAGAGAAAACGACCGGTCCGCGAATATTTTGCGAGTATTTTTCAATGGGATGTCAAAAGGCCACGTGGATGTTATGCATAATAGGGAAAGTTCGGGCGATCACGTTGCGCGTGTGATCCACAGTGTGGTGGATGGGAGAGGAGAAGTCCAACCACAGTGTGGTGGATGGGAGATGAAGTCGGACCACAGTGTGGTGGATGGGAGAGGAAAAGTCCAATCACAGTGTGGTGTATGGGAGAGGAGAAGTCCAACCACAGTGTGGTGGATGGGAGAGGAGAAGTCCAACCACAGTGTGGTGGATGGGAGATGAAGTCCCACCACAGTGTGGTGGATGGGAGAGGAAAAGTCCAATCACAGTGTGGTGGATGGGAGAGGAGAAGTCTAACCACAGTGTGGTGTATGGGAGAGGAGAAGTAAGTCCATGCGTGCTCTTTGCATTTAGTAATTTTTTCGCTCGCTTTAATTCATTGCCATTAAACATGATTTTCGACACTTTTTCGAAGAAAATAACACAAACAGCGGTGATAAACATTGTATTCCAACGCATTTTTATAAAACTTGACGTTTCGTATGCTAGTCAACACACATTTTCAAAAGTGACCGTTATAATTTTTGAAAACTATATATATATCGTAAACATCAGGGGTCTGGAACCTAGACTGAGAAAAATAATCTGCAGCAGTACGTGTCTAGACATAATGAGGAGTAATAGCTAAAACAGCAATAACTTCTCACTACTAATATTGACATTAAGGGAAGGCTCTAGCTCTTGAATGAACAAAGTCTCTTTAATTTTGCAGTGAAAGTCAGTTTTTCCGGACGCTAAAATGTCAAAGTGATCCCATGTAATGTCGTGGCCAGTGGTTTTCACATGATCAGCAATGGCTGATGAATGGTCACTTTTAGCTAGAGGGTGTAGCTAAGGCCTTGAAATGTTCTGTTTTTCTGTCATGGAGTCTTCGTTTTGTTTTGCCAATGTAGAATTCATCACAGTCCCAGCAGACAGCTTTGTAGACGACCTTGGACCTCTGAGATCGGTTCAAGCGACCTTTGTATGGAAAAAAGGAGTTGATGCGGCGTGTGTTTTGGAATATGATGTTGAGATTGACGAAAGAGTAGAAATTGTATACGCAGGATTTCAGACGTTTCGTGACTTGGTTACTGTGAAGACCTAAGCAGGGTAACACGATTAAGATATCTTTTTTGGGGACTGTAGCTTGAACAGGGTTATTTGATTTGTTTTATTATTGTTCAATACATCGTTAATATTGAACGTGATAACGCCTTGAGGGTAATCATTTTGCAACAGGAGCTTTCTCAGATCTTAAATAGCGGCCTGTAATAAAGATGGCGAGGAGCAAATTTGGAAGCATTGATAGGTGAAAGTACCGATGAGGTTGATTTTGTACTTGCGCGGTGTGAATGAATCCCACTTGGTGTAAAGGCCTGTGAATGTCTTCTTCCGGTAGACAGATGTAGAGAAAGTGTTGTCAGGGCAGCGTTTGAGAAGGATGTCTAAAAATGGAATCTTATTGTCTTCTTCGAATTCAAGAGTAAACTTAATGCTATCGTGTCGACTATTTAGAAAACTTAAAAACTCATTAGCATTGTCCTTGCTGTCAAACATGGTGAAGGTGTCATCTACATTTCTGAACCAAAGTGAAGGACAGAATCTGCTGTTCATCAACCATTTTTCTTCAAAGTGGCACATGAAAATGTTAGCCAAAATGGGGCCTAAAGGTGAAACCATGGCTACACCATCAATCCGATGGTAGTATTGGCCATCAAATATAAAATGACTCTTCTTAGTGGCAAACTGTAATAGATCTTTCAAAACAGAACGAGGTAATTGCGGAGGATCAGGGAGAGAGTACAATCTGTATTGTTTCATCAAGCGGTACATTTGTAGAAAGTCAGTTTTTCCGGACGCTAAAATGTCAAAGTGATCCTGTTATATTTGTATGTTTTGGCCCAATCTGCAAAACTAAATGAATCTTTAACCGTGTGTTGGTTGGTGGAAATTGGTTGAAATATGCCAACGAGGTAGGAAGCAAGATTGTAATTGTAGGTGTTCACAGAGGAAACAATAGGGCGGAAAGGGCATCCAGCCTTGTCAACCTTTGGCAGACCATACAAAACACCAGGAGAAGATCCACTGGGTAGAATCTTGTGGAATGTTACGTCATCAATAATTCCGTCTTTTTTGATTTTGCGAAGATATGCAGAAAGGCTCTCTTCTCTAGATTTAGTTGGATTATGCTTTAATTGTTTGAATTTGGTACCATCAGAAATCAACTTCTTCATTTTATTAAGATAATCAAGTCTGCTGACGATGACAACGCCGTTTCCTTTGTCTGGTCTCTTTGTCTTTTCTCAGTCTAGGTTCCAGACTCCTTATGTTTAAGATATATATATATATATAGTTTTCAAAAACGGTCACTTTTGAAAATGTGTGTTGACTAGCATACAAATCGTCAAGTTTTATAAAAATGAATTGGAATACAATGTTTATCACCGCTGTTTGTGTTATTTTCTTAATCAAACTACGATGGCCTAAGAACAAGAGTTTTTCGAAGAAACTCATACTTATTTCTGAACTCCATTCCTTGACAACCGTTGCGAAACCAAGCGTTGATATTTGTACATTTTCAATTTAGCATTAAAACAAAGGAAAACCATTCAAGGTTTATCTGTGCCTGTCGTCATTTCGGCTGTCATGCAATGGACTAAAAGCGTTGCGGAACAATGTGACAACGGATGTTTTCCGCTCATTAAACTCTTCACTGACCTGATCGTTTATTGTCTGCCTCTTTGACTATAAGTCATTTAAGCAGGTCATTGCAGCTCATTGTAGATCACTGTAGGTCATTATAGGTTCTTGTATCTAATTGTAGGTCATTGTATCTTACTGTAGGTCATTGTAGATCATTTTAGGTGATTGTAGCTCATTGTAGGTCATTCCTTGTTTTACTTATCTACGTCAAAACAGACCGATCGGACCTCAGAGAGCTGGATCTAGGAAAACGTACTGACGTCCTTTACTCACTAGCTTAAAATTTCAGCATGATGTAAGTGCAGCCTTTTTGTATATGCAAAACACAAGTTTAAAGTCTGAAAGCCTGAACCTCCCATGCTGCATATTAATTCAGCTGCGTGTACACATGCATTGCATTCTTAAACTAGTGACTCTTTGACATCATTTTCTCCTCAATCCAGCTCTCTCAAGATTTTAAAGTTAGTAGAAGTGGACCTATAAATGGGAAAATTCCCCTAAAAATAAACAGGTGTCTTGTGAAATCAAGGCTTGAAATTTCAAGGGTCACTTAGTGTTTAGTTAACATAGTTTTGAAATCCAAAGAAAAAGGAGAATTTGATTTTTTGGTCAAACCTGGTAGAAACACATTAAAAATACATCTCTTCAAGCATCAATTCAACAAATTATTAGTATAAGCTCAAGATGTCATAAGTTTCTCCTGTGCTTGAAATGTATGTCTTCAAACCGTTTCATCAACATGTCACAAGCTGAGTTCATTAGTGGAACCATCTGCTTCATTTTATGTGCACTAAAAGTTGGAGTCAGAGTATTACGGATCCGTTTCCATTGATCACTTTCAACAACAGCCAACATTTTATCAAGGGGTTCTGGAAACTTAAACAGCACCTGCCCAAGAAAAATAAACCAAAATTTAAAATGAAATTAATGTTTATAATATCGATCCTCATTTAACACACCACTCCCTCACTCAGTCCCTGGAAGGTCCCCCATTCTACTTATAGGTATTGCAATAAAATTGACTCAATTATAGTTTAAAGCACCGCTGTAGAGATATTTCCGCATGCAAAATTAAAAGGAACCCAAGGTAGAGCATTTGAGGGCCATCATTGTGGGGAGAAAATTTTAGCATAAAAACTCAAAACTGATTAGGAGTAAAAGGAAGGGTTACGTTTTGCAAACGTAGGCCGTGTAGCACTTATATTTGAACAGACTTAACTGATTAGAGTGTAATGTGTAATGTGAAGTGCTAAGTTTCTACCCCATATGAACCATGTGTGCGTTAGCGCTACTGATGGAAATGGGCGCACACAAGGACAGAGAAAAACTCTGACCAGGCTGGGAATTGAACCCACGACCTTCGAGTTAGATCACCGCTGCTCTACCGACTGAACTACAGTAGTGAACGCTCTTCAGTTCCCACGGCCTGCTCTCGTCTGACCTCGTAGCTCAGTCGGTAGAGCAGCGGTGATCTAACTCGAAGGTCGTGGGTTCAATTCCCACCCTGGTCAGAGTTTTTCTCTGTTTTTGTGTGGGTCCATTTCCATCAGTAGGGCTAACGCTCACATGGT
Organism: Montipora capricornis; assembly: GCF_036669925.1. NCBI lineage: Eukaryota > Metazoa > Cnidaria > Anthozoa > Scleractinia > Acroporidae > Montipora > Montipora capricornis. The sequence goes on along the minus strand of NC_090885.1, from coordinate 18,036,616 downwards.
TCATATGGGGTAGAAACTTAGCACTTCACATTACACATTACACTCTAATCAGTTAAAGTGCACCTAACCCCAAAATATTTTTTTCGCTAAAATGAATCTTTGCAACTGTTCGAAACGCATTGCGGCCATTTTTTCCTTTTTCTAACAAATCCTGCCATTTTATAGGCTTCGAAAGTTGCGAAAATCCAAGCATCTTTTGTTCACAACCGAGTCAGAAGGGGAGTGGGTCTATTCCTGATTTGACGTCACAAACTGATTTTCTTTGCATTAACTCTTTGTAAAAATGCATGCAAAGTAGATTGTGACAGATGCTTGGATTTTCGCAACTTTCGAAGCCTATAAAATGCCAGGATTTGTTAGAAAAATGAAAAAATGGCCGCAGTGCGTTTCGAACAGTTGCAAAGATTCATTTTAGCAAAAAAAACATTTTGGAGTTAGTTGCACTTTAAGTCTGTTCAAATGTAAGTGCTACACGGCCTGCGTTTGCAAAAACGTAATTTTTGCTTGTACTTGTGCATGTTCATTGCCTTGACTATAACATCTTCAGTTCCCACGGCCTGCTCCCGTCTGACCTTGTAGCTCGGTCGGTAGAGCAGCGGTGATCTAACCCGAAGGTCGTGGGTTCAATTCCCACCCTGGTCAGAGGTTTTTTCTGCCCTTGTGTGGGCCCATTTCCATCAGTAGGGCTAACGCTCACATGGTTCATATGGGGTAGAAACTTAGCACTTCGCATTACACTCAAATCAGTTGTCTGTTCAAATACAAGTGCTACACGGCTTACGTTTGCAAAAACGTAATCCTTCCTTGTACTTGTACATGTTCATTGCCGTGACTTTAACACCTTCAGTTCCCATGGCCTGCTCTCGTCTGATTAGGGGTAGCCTGCGTAGCAAGCGTTTCCAGCGGGCAAGGAGCGAATTCATATCTCTGGCCGAGCGAGAATTGGGTAAACGCAAAAAAAAAAAAAAAAAAAATTGGACGGGGAAGGGAAGGGAAACGCTTTGGGGACAAACCCCCCGATTTTGCCCACGAACGGGGTCTCTGATAACCGCGGCTCGGATTTTTTGATTGACACCTCAGTCCCTCATGTCAAAATAATATATTCCCCGCAGCAAGCGAATAACTCAGAGAAAGTTATTCGCTTTTCGCTTTTTGCACGCTGACATCGCTTACTAGGCAGGCTAAATGGCGAGGAGATCTTCTTTTAAAGAAATGCTCACTCATAACCATGGAGCTGTTCGAGAAGCCGCTGTGGAATGGGGTAAGTGTTGTACATGAAATGACTGTACCTCATCGGGTGGAGTTAATTTGACCTCGGATCCAAGCTCCGTGTCCTGTTCGGTTATCAGCAGCTGTCGTGGAATCGGAAGCAGAAAATGTTCATTTCCAGGCAAGTGCGTGGGGATTTTTGACGACGAAACATTCACCGAGGTTCGCAAATGATGGGGCTTTAGCTTTGCGTGAAAAAATCGCGGCTGGGATGGATTTTCGAGTCGCAAACCGCCTCTGCGCTGACTACAGTCGAAATTTTAGTGTGCAGCCTTGACTTCGTCTTAGAACAGTGAAAACACGGAATTCCCGAAACGGAAATAAGCTCCGAAACGCATAAGAATACACCAGAGGTGAGTCAGTTTTATTCATTTTATTGAATGAACGTTAAATTGAGCGTTTTTTAGGCTTTATAATCGACGGTATTTTATTTCCCTTACAAAGTCTTATAACGCGTTTAAATTCTCGACGGCCGCCTGTAACGCAACACCGCTTGCACTCAAAGGTCATCTTCCCACTAGTAATTAATTATTACTCGCTCTCTAGTGACGCGAACTTCGGCTGCCTATGGTTAAACAAAAAATATATATCCTCACAGCCGTACAACCAGCCTTGCATAGTTATTTTGTTTTTGGTCTAAATATTATTTGCAGGTTAGATCTCCCAAGATCTGGCACTTTAACTTTGTGCAGCTGGTTCTTGCATAAAAAACTGTTTGTTATTTTGATGTACAGTTTGTTAGGATTTTATTGAAATAATCGCGCGTACGAAGTTTTTGCCGAAGGACACCCACGAAGGTTATCCACGGATTTCATGAGTCTACTTTTGGCGGGAATTTTAAATTTGTTGTTGATCCGGTCCGGGTTTTGTCGATCTGATCCAATCCGGTCCGATCCGAGGTTTTGCCAACGGCCTAATTTCGGCGGGCTTGTTAGACAACAACACTATGTCGTTTTTCAGGTACTCTGACATTTATTAGAAGCACTTTTGTTCACAGCATTTGGAATATTTACCTTAGCGATTCATTAAAATCTTATCATCGCGGGAAATTTTTACGAGAACATTTCCATAGTTGGACTTGGAGGCCCCCTTAGGGAAGAGTATCTGTTCTCTAATATTGGTCAATATTATCGTTATTTTCGTTGTCAAATTGTTTTAGCTTCTCTTGTCCAAAGTTCATTTCCGCTACGAAAGACCAAACATTTGCTTGGTCAATTTATGACAGCCGATGACATGCATGACATGCTAAGCTTCTTGGAACTTGGTTGCTTAAAATGAAGAGGAAAGACCTCAATGTGTTGAAACATTCTTACCTACCTCTGCAGTGAGCACTTTTCTGAAGATTGTTTATGTGGTGTGTGGGAGGAAAAAGGTATCTCAAATGTGGATCTGTTCCGACAAGATTCAGTTTTTCACTGGAGGAAAAGCCAAAGCGAAAAACTCCTGTTTATTGCGCAGCTTCACGCGAGACAACAATTAAGAGGCGAGTCAAATTAGATAAAGTTAACCCTGTCGATAATTTAGCTGAATTAGAATCTGTCAATATTCGATGTCATGATTATGGATTTCTGAGTGACACTGCTAAGAACTTTTAATGGAGTAGTTTAAAGAAAAGGAAGAAGAATTGAAGCGCCTAGGTGAACGTTTAGAGGTTGAGAGGAAGGAACTCGAAGAAGAACTTACTGAAAAAAATGAAACAACTTGAACGAGAACGGGAGCTTAAGAAAGAGTTGGAAAGCATGTTCCAACAAAGTCTCTTTAACACTGATAATATTAAGAGTAATTTAAAATTGTTGAAATTCTATTCTGGGTTTCCAGACTATGAAGTTTTCAGCATAGTTTTTAGCTTTTTAGGTAGGGAAGCAGCGTTTAAACTTGTGTATTGTAACAGTAACACTGAACAAAATGATGCCCAAAAAACAGAGAAGGCAGGCCCAAAAAAGACCTTGTTAGGGGAGGAGGAATTTTTCCTTGTATTATGTCGCTACAAAGTTGGTCTACTCGAGGAGAACTTAGCTGCACGATTTAGAATATCTCAGAGTCTTGTGAGTCGAATAATTGTTACTAGGACAAAGTCATTCATAATCTCTTGACAAAGTTTATGTACTGCAGTTTTAAAGAACTAGACATCTTCCCTGACAAACAAATCATTGAGTTACACAAGCCTGCATGCTTCAAAAACAAGTACAAGGGAAAAACAGTAATTATCGATGCAACTGAGATCTACATCGAGAAACCAAGTATCCCAGAAGCACAACAGCTTACCTTCTCAACTTACAAGAACACCAATACCCTCAAGGCATTGGTCGGTGTTACTCCACGTGGCAATGTTTGTTTTATTTCTGATAAGGAAATAACCAGTGAATCTGGTTTTATTGACAAATTAAAGCGAGGAGATGAGGTCATGGCAGATTGGGGGTTCAATGTTCAAGAAATGTTAGCCTCGAAAGATGTCAAGGTGAATGTCCCTCCGTTCATGAATCAATCAGGACAGTTTACTAATTGACATGATTTTCTTTGTGTGTGCAATGTTCACTAAAAATTTTTTGCCACCTCTTGTAAATAAATGTCTGACCTTGGCGAGTGGTCTTATTAGAAGGTGCTTTGTGGAGTTAAGAGGCTTACAATTAAATTTACAGGCACAGTTGCATTGCATGTTTCGTAAATAAATTCTTGTAATTAGCATATTTACTTGAAAAGTAACCTTCCTTGATTAAATGAGCTCTGCCTTCAATTGTGTAATAGTGAAATACACAGTAACCAGGTTGAACACATGGGGCAAGTCTACATGGTACATTTCATTGTTTTCAATCGCGTAAGATCCTCTTTTTGTTAGCATTAACACAAACTACCAGTTCCAGTGGCGTTAGGGGTGAGGTGAAAGGGGTGTGCCCTCAACTCTTGTATTAGTCGATTTTCAGCTTAATTGCAAATCAGCATGATGAATAGATTTCGCGAAGGCGATTTTTCCTTATTCACGAACACAACTAAGGACTAATTTTACATGGAGGAAAAGATTCTCGGTCCGAGCACATGGTCTACAAGAGTGGTCGCTAAGCCTACTGTCTCGTGAAGTTGTCGCTAGGCCCTCCGCGACAATAAACAACCACATGTATTTTTCTCTTCTTCATGTCAGTTATATCCCGGGGGGGGGGGGGGGGGGCGGGGGGGGAGGCGGGGGGTACTCAAGTTATAATGGCCTATACGGGGAGCACCGCCCGAAAGGGGTACCTTTTTCACGCTTTATACCTTTTTCACGTATATGAAAGGACTGAAAGGGTAGGGATTTCACGAGTCGAAGTATCAAAGGGTAGGGAAATCTGTCATTTAGGTATTTAAAAGGGCCTTTCATTATTTTCCAATGGAAGATATACGAAAGGGGTACCATTTGTCAATGGAAGGTATACGAAAGGAGTATCTCAATATCTGTTTTGGTTTTCTTTCTCAGTGTCTCTGTATACAGGCAGTCTAGGGTCATGAAGAATCTTCCTGTCCCCTGCATTCTCTTAGTTTACCATAGATCTTTTTACTGAAGTCGATTTAATACACAGATCCTGGTTTCAATTTTCGTTTCCGAGGTTGGTTCCAAGTTTGAAGCCTTTCAGTACACGTAGCAAAATCTCTGCTCTGCTTCAATCTTACAAACTCTTCAAGGGCAAAGCATAAAGCAGCTAAGAGTTTACAAGAGGCGAATGGTCCTTTCCCTACGGGCTGGGCATGGGCCGCAGCAGGCATAGGTGATCTCACCAGCTTGCTCTCCAGAATTGATCATGGTAACATTGAGCTTGTACTTCAAATTCTTTTTCATCTCTGGCAGACATTCACATCTTATATAGATCACGTCTCCATTTTCAATAGTGAAAACTTCAGTATTTTGCACATGACCAGGTTTGTCCAGATGCCTTATTGATTAAATTCTTATACAGTGGAACCCCTCCAAACCGGACCCTCATTAAACCGGAATCCTCTCTTTACTGGACGTTTTTTTCGGTCCCAAAATCTCTGTCATACATTTCCTCCATTTTTAACGTCAGTAAACTGGTACCCCTCAATTCCCGAAACCAGAAGCTTTTTTCAGTCCGTAATCACTTACTGACAAAGAAATTGACCTCGTTAAACCGGACGTGAAAGTTTTAAGCTTGCCGCCAAAATCAAATCACACTTTTAATTTTGATCATGCTGTGAAATCCCAATCAGAAGTGAGAAATGCACACCGGCTAATTCCTCATTGTTCTATTGGTACTGAAGCAAAAAGTCTAAAGCCCACAATCGTGCCGTTGTTGTTGGGCTGAATGACTGACAACAATAGAGGCCAGGTTAAAGGACTGTCCCGTTGCGGCTGAAATCACTTGCGAAAACACACGAAGTAGCAAACATCACTACTTCCGAGACACCAACGAAACACCAAAGATTCGAGTTATCGTTAGAGAAGAGAGTTTAATAATTGATCAATTACGGGGAATCAGTGCCTAAACCAACACTGAAGGCTCAAAGCAGTCAAGTTGGAATCGGTAAATCAACTGTAGGTGATATTTTAAAGAAGAAAGAAGTCTACAAGGCTGAGTACGGAACAGTTTGTCCATGATGATGAGGAGAAACATGTTGAACTTGATGCTCTTGGCAGTAACCTTTCACATAAAGAAGTGCTTGATATGGTTATTAAGTTAACAAATTTTGTGGTTCACAAAGATGAGAATTATCTGCAACTGGTTCTAGAGCTGGAAAATTTAAGTGAAAGAAAAATAGTTGAACACAGTTGTAATCAGATGCAGTTAACATCGGATTCCTTTTTCCAAAAGCATCTTGGAAATTTAGACAGAGAATCTTGAACATTCCATGTTTAAATGATCATATTACCCTGTATGTAACACTGAATGTTTTTGTAAATTAAATAAAGTGACTTTGAAAAGCTTCCTTGTGATCCATGTTGCTTGTTCCTTTATTGATGTGCTATATTAGTACTGATGTACCATGTACTGGTACTTACAGTCAGACAATACAGTATGCAGCATAAAAGTGCTTTATGGGTAAAACCTCAGAACACCAGACACCCCTCTAAACTGGACATTTCCTGCGGTCTTAAGGGTGTCCGGTTTAGAGGGGTTCCACTGTAGTCTTTATTGCCTTCATTATCTCCTGATTTTCTCTTAATAAAGTAATTCATCATATTCTCAATTGTGAACAGTGGAAATTCAGCCCTCTGTATGGAACACCAGTTTGCAGACTGTTGGAACTAGTGTAGAGTGTTCGGAGAAATCGTGCTCGATTAGGAAACATCAACATTATTTTTGCATCAGATGCTAGGTGTTTCCAACTCTCAGTGAAATTGTTTTCCCATCCATTTTTATGTAACTCACAACTCTACAAAAAATATAACGCTATATACCGTACGTTTTAGAGAGAGAAAAAAAATGTTACTCCTGGACGAAATTTTCGACTAAATTTTCACATACGGCGCTTGTATTCTACGGAAATGTTGACCCGTGAGCTTCGCTTTCGCGCACTCTGTTACTAAGGCAGCGTTTACACGAACACGGTTTCACACCGACACGGTTTCACGGTGTCGAAACCGCGTCAAAATTGATGCGGTTTGGAAGTGTTTACACGGATCTGTTTTCACCAGAAAATCTAAGTCGTAATGGTATAAGCGAGCGCTGCACAACGTACTAAATTCACTATTTTCAATTGAACAATGCAAATTTCGCACCAAAATAGTAACCGTATTCAAATCGATGCGGTTTCACTGTTTACACGACAGATAAAACCGCATCGTTTTGAAAACGCTCCACTTTGGCAGCGGTTCCAAATCGACACGGTTTCGATAACAGTCTCGATCGGTGTCGTGTAAACGGAAGGTGTAACCGCAGCGAAATTGATGCGGTTACAAATGAAACCGCGTTCGTGTAAACGGTGCCTAATACCGCTGTACCGTGGGCTTGACTGTAATAACAGCTATGAAGGGGTTGATTAAAAATTAAAAAATTAAAAGGAACCCAAGGGCGGCTTTAAGTTTGGCGAGGAATATAAAAACTCAAAACTGACTGAGGGGTCGATGTAGCTCCTCAAAAGCACGATCGCTTAACTTTTAGCCCCAAACTTATAAAAAAAAAGGGTTAAGCTTGTAGTCATACCCATTAACGGCATAATTCTGTATACAGCTTACCGGCCGATCATGAAATGCTTGAAAATCCTTCACGTAAACTTGTTTCGCCATTTCCAAATCTGCGACAACAAGGGCTGGATAACTTCCGAATAAGGACATACCGAAGACATCTCCGTACTTTTTGTAATATTCGTCCAACTGGATATGTGTAAGACCTTTATGCCTCAGCGAATCAAGCATGTTGCCGATAAATGAAAGAGGAATTGGTCCTGGAACCTGGTCACCACAGATGTTCTTCAGGGTGCGAAATGGTGCAATCCCCCAGAAGTAAACAAACAAGATTACGATTGTAGCTATTGTCGTTGTCCAATATTGAGAAAAGACCTCTTCGAATAACTCAAACAAATCCATATTCCTGAAAAGCAGCCTTTGCCAAGTTGTTTTGAAAATCGATTAATCAGGCTGACCGAAGACTACGTCATAGGTTAAATCTCATACGTATATATATTTAGTAAAATCCAACTAGTGGTCTATTATCAATGCTGCGTTCTGATTGGTTGAGCTACTAGTAGGCTATTTGTTATAGCCAACTAGTGGCGAAAAGCGTCGGCTCTAAAAACCAAAACAACAATTAAAGTCTAGCTTTAACTAGCGAAAGATGTTTTGTCTCGATATTTTTTTGACCAACTAGTTGGATTTTACTAAAACAATTATTCCTCTCGCCCTTATGGCCTCTGAGTCAATAGCCCATTCGGGCTCGAGGAATAATTGTTAAACATACTGTAATAGGGAGAATCACGCAATATTGCTCAAGGATTGCTGAAATCAATTTCGTTTTTTTTTTAAAGAACGATTCCTGGAACAAGGGCTCTTGTATTTCATGCAGTGGAAATGAGGTGCAAAGTAGTTTTGACTAAGAACATAATTAATCGAGGGACTGGTTATGAAACCTTAAAACCTTCAAAAGCGAGAACAATGTTGTGGCAATCGATGTTTAATTGACTGTGACAGTGCACAATCTTTTGCTTTTGCTTCGCACGGGTTCGCAAATTAGTTGCGCATAATTTTGATTGGTATCTTCTGGAAAAAAAGATGTGTTTTGTGCATCGTCAAGGCCAAAAATACTAACAAAAACATGAAACAGAAAGACTTCTCGAGTTTCCTAACAATCTCAATGCATTAACTATGCTTAGAAGCGATCGGAAAGCTTCAGCCTGATTCTGAGACAGTCCAAGGTCGCTCGTGTCAAGAAGAGTGCGTTACACGAGTGACCTAGAACGTCTGAGAAAGCAGGGTAAGCTTCAGGCCGCTCGAACGCATCTTTAAAATAAACACTTTTTATTCACCGATATTCAACGAACCTGAGGTGAATCATTGTTTTAGTATAATTACTTAGGTGGTTATTTGAAAAATATACATTTTCTTTAAAACAATTAATTTTTTCGTCTGTCACCTCCACAAAATGGCTTGCGGTCATTTCGAAAAACCGCTTTTTAGCGTACGCGTACATTATACACTTAATGTATGGTCCTGAGGGAAAACAAAACTATTTAGCATTTCGCATTTTAATACCCGCGTGATAAAAAAAACTTGTTTCATGATTAAGTTTTCAGACAAACAACATTGTTGGGGTAGTTCAGAAGATGCGCATGTTCAAACGCCGTGTACTTCATATCAGGCTGATTTAGCAACAGAACGGGAACCTCAATTGGCGACGGGAGAACGCGCGAAATAGTCTGGATTCTACTCTAATCTGACCTAATAAGGAAAATTTTCTGCGCGCGCCGTCGTCAACTGACGTTCCCGTTGCTAAATCAGCCTACCAATACGCACTGACCGTGCGTATTACATGAAAGACAAGATGACAAAACTGTCAAATATATGTAGCTCGTAACCTTATGGTATGTCAGACGAGGAGCTATCCTCGGCGTTTGAAAGGAATCTGTCACATACGGGCAAGGGGAAAACTTTTCTTTTCCTCCGTGTCTGTTGTGGCGGAGAAAGGTATGTGAAACCTAGTTTGAGACCTTAGGGCTGGTACAAGGGATCCGCTGGTCGAAACCTTGAGGTGCCTCACAGTCTTGTTACCACACTTTGGCATCGCGTCCAAAAGTACCTTGACTGGCTCCGTTTGCTATGAAATTGTCGTAGCGCTAAAGTTTACCATACGTTAAAAGTAATGACTGAATTTTCGTAACACATAGATTCTATCAGATCATAGTTAATCTAGGGACTGGTTATGAAACCCTGGGAATTTCAAAAGCAGGAACAATATAGTCGCAATTACATGTTGAACTGACCGTGACCCTGCACAATCTTTTGTTTTTGGTTCGCAAGTTAATTTCGAATAAATTAGTCGAAGCTTTTGATTGGTTGTCCTGCCAAAAAAAGCGTGTTTTTGTCGGGTTTTGTGCAGGGTCAAGGCCAAAAAAGCGAACAAAAACATGAAACAAAGAAACTTGTCGAGTTTCATAACCAGCCTACATCTATTAACTACGATCAGATTTGAGATACGTATACGAGAAAGACGTAAACTTCCCGTTTCTCTCCAACTCTGTGTACTGTCGTCTCCGAGTGAGCTGCGGGATTGCGGAAAATTGATTATTTGTATTTAAAGGAACTTTTATTTATTTAAGTGCCTAGTCTACTTTGCCTAGCGCTGAAGCACTGATAGACCATTTTCGAATTCTCACGGCTGCACTGGATGTAGCATGAAATGGAGGCTACTGCGGGCAAATTAATTTGTATGTGAAAAGATTTGCCTTCGTTAGCCTCCATTTCATGCTAGATCCAGTCCAGCCGTGAGAATTCGAAAATGGTCTATTGGGGGACACTGTAAACTGAAATCGGCAAATTAACGCAAATCAAATATCGGATTTTGAGGACAGGGGAAAATCGGAGTGCCCGGAGAAAAACTTCACGGTGCAGGGCAGAGAACCAGCAAACTCAACCCACATATGACGCCGAGTCTGGGAATCGAATCTGGGTCACATTGGTGGGAGGCGAGTGCTCTTACAGCTGCGCGATCCCTGCACGAATTCATCGGAGTATTTTCAGTATTTGCCAATGGACAATTCCTCCTACACCTTTTACTTCATTGTTACAATCTTACACTAATTGTTGGAAAATCTGAACAAAAGACACGATACCACAGCCATAAATCAAAACCTACAGAGCATGTGTCAGCACTCGGATCCCTTTTCCCCTTTTAATCTTGGTCGCAAATGGTAAACTTAAAACGCAAACTTGATGAAACTTGATGAAGATGAAAGTGATTGGAGCTGGGTAGTGGTGAAGTCTGCTTACGAACCAAGTGGCCCATTAGGCCGCAGCTTATCCCGGTTTCTGTAGCATGAAGCGACGAGGAGTTTTTTACTCCCTCCTGGATGGGATGCTAGTCCATCGCAGGGCTTCCTCCAGCATTAAATTCGCCGGTACCCATTTATACACTTGGCTGGAGAGAGGCACCGTGAGAGTAAAGTGTCTTGCCCAAGAATACAACACAATGTCCCCGGCCAGGGCCCGAACCCGAACCACTCGCTCCTGAGTAGAGCGCACAAACCATGAGGCAACTACGCCTCTCATTGGAGGTTAGGAGGGGGAAAATGTGTTTAGAATAAAATATTCCAACACTTGTAACAATTTACCTAATCGGCTAACTTAATGTTGTACCCAATTCAAATCTCCCGGGATTAAGAATCTTTGTGTTGTATTTGCATATTAATAAAGCATTCATATTTAAACGATATGGAAATACCTGGAACAAAACGATTCATTCCCAAAGGGTTTGAATTGGCTACAACATTGAGTTAGCCGTTTTGGTCTATGGTTGGAGATAACTCAAGTGTCGCAATGCTCATCATGAAGACTGTGGATGAAGCTAACGTAGTCGCTATATGTTGGAGGAAATGCTGTAGGCACTGAAGGTTTGTGCTACCTGGTTATTTTCGGTCCGGATGGTTCACTCAAATGTATTCCTTCTGTTTGTTTTCCATCGCAGGCCAGATGTTTTAGACGTTGTAGCCCTGCTAATGGTCTCCGCGGTGCCTTACAATTGGAACATTCTCCACCCATAATCAACCATCGAAATGCTTGTGAATGACAGGCCGGGTGAAAAACAATTTACCAAATGTCTTAAATTTGACGAAGTATAACGAAGTACGGACAGGTTGTCTTTAGCGGCTTTTTAGTGTACAAATTATCACAGCTGTGTATGCGTCCTCGGTAGATAAACTATCAACGTATCCGTATGATAACACGACTTTACTGGTGCGCCTTTGTGCGTATAAACAAAAATAGAAAACCGCTCTTTTTACAAAATAATCACAATTATAATTTGTTATCTCGGTCTATGACCAATTAAAGGTGCGGGATTGCACAAAATCACCTTGCATCTCATTTGCATCTCACTAAAAAACAAAAGAGCTCATACACCTTATTCTAAAATGGCCGCCATTTTTGTATTCTTTTGTTTCCTTGCAAATTGGCCCTTTTGGCCTCGATTTCAAACGTAAAAATTCAAACGAATATTTAACTTTGAACGAGTCCAAAGGGGCCAATTTGCATTCAAACAAAAGAAGACTAAAATGGCGGCCATTTCGGAATAAGGTGTCCTGTATCTAGCTATAGCCACCTCCACAGGCAACTCCAAAGAAAAGGAAAAAGTGACTGGGGAGGAAGAAATGGAGAGGGACTATCAGAGAGAAGGCGAGAGAAGGCAAAAACAATGAGAGGGAGTTAGGTTGCTTTACTGCTTCAGGTTTATCATTCCCTAGGGAGATTATTACAGAGATGTCTGCGGAGGAGGCTACAAGCCTCGTTCCTTTAACAATTGAACCAATAAATTCTCCGCAATCCCGCATCACCTCACTCCGTTTAATGCTGAAATAGTTAAATCAAAAAGTTGAACGTTGTTGCACAAAGTTAAACAAATTACAGCGGAGGTGTTACAGCGCTATTCCATTCAACAAGTTTCCATCAGTTGAACGGCGTAAATCAATCGTCAGTCTCAAGGAGCAGATAACGCACGCTTCATCAATAATGAGGTCACCAAATACATACATACACACATGAACTTTATTTACGTGTTCGGAGTATTTATAAAAACAAAAGGAGGTAATACAAAGTTAAGTCACTAAAAAAATCACTTCAGTTATGCGCTTGCTTAGATAGAGAATGTTTAAAGTGCACCTAACCCCAAAATATTTTTCTCGCTAAAATAAATCTTTGCATCTGTTCGAAACGCATTGCGGCCATTTTTTCCTTTTTCTAACAAATCCTGCCATTTTATAGGCTTCGAAAGTTGCGAAAATCCAAGCATCTTTTGTTCACGACCGAGTCAGAAGGGGAGTGGGTCTATTCCTGCTTTGAAGTCACAATCTACTTTGCATGCATTTCTAAAAAGAGTTAAAGCAATGTAAATCAGTATGTGACATCAAAGCGGGAATAGACCCACTCCCCTTCTGACTCGGTCGTGAACAAAAGATGCTTGGATTTTCGCAACTTTCGAAGCCTATAAAATGGCAGAATTTGTTAGAAAAAGGAAAAAATGGCCGCAATGCGTTTCGAACAGGTGCAAAGATTTATTTTAGCGAAAAAAATATTTTGGGGTTAGGTGCACTTTAATCTTTTGTAGAATCTAATAAGATTTTTGATTTTTGGTTTGATTCTGGCCGTGAGTGAAGATTCCTATACGTGAGTGAGGCATCCAGAAAAAGCAACAGCAACATAGCTATTAATTTATCGACTCTACGCCTTAACTGAAACGTTGCGGCTAGTATAAATTTTGGTGTTTCCAGATCTGAACTTTAGAGTCAAAACGAAGGGCTCGATTCTTAAAACTATTGTAAGTTGAAAGATTACTCTAACAATTGATGACGTTCAGTTACTCTCGCTTGGTAATCTTCAGCTTGATTTCTTTCGCCACTAATGTAGCCCTGATAGTTACCTCAGGTGGGATCTTGGTATCTTGCGCAGTCTGGAAACTGTATTTCTTTAATATACGAGCCAGTACCAGCTTCATTTCCATCAGCGCAAACCTCATTCCAATACAGTTATGAGGACCGTGGCCAAATGGCATGTAAACATAGGGGTCACGTGACTGTCTGGCTTCGGGAGTAAACCTCTCCGGGTCAAACTTATCGGGTTGAGGCCAAACTTTGGGGTCCATATGGAGGCTATAGATTGGGATCGTTACCACGAGGCCCTTTGGAACTTTCAAGCCCTTCAACACACAATTCTCGGTGCATGTGCGCAGAGTGGCGACGGCTAAAAAAACCAAAAGATTATAGTTGGTAGATTGTCAACCTGCATTCAGGTAACAAACGCTCTGCGAGTGCTCACGAGGGATACCTTGTGCAGCAGGATGAAGAGTACGGAACTGTGTTTGGCAATATAAGATCTTGTAACCTCGCCAGAGCAGTTTGTTTAACTTGATAGTTCATGATAAATTATGTGACTTCTCTTGGCAGCTTGTGGAGCGTCGCTATGCTAAACTTACGCTCGAATCACTTGGTCGGCAAGGAAATGCTCAATCAATCAGTTCCGCCGCGCTCACAGATTAAAGTATAGGGTCTTAAACCAGATTATGGGGGCCAATCAGCGCAGAGAATTTTGACTAACCTTTTATGTAATTATACTAAATTTTTACAACATAACAGAAGTAAAGCTCGCGCTTTGATTGGTCAATAGGCTAGCCCACTTTCGATATATTAAAATTCAGTGTTTTACAAAAAGCATCATCTCGAGGATTGTATTAGTTTATTCCCTAGAGCCTCGAGATGATGTCTTTTGTTTGGGACTGAATTTTAATAAATCGAAAGTGGGCTATTACCGATTGACTATTTTCCACGTGTGAATGGTTATGACGAAAACACTGACGCGTGCACCGGGAAAAAAAAAGATTTTTCCTCAAACTGCAATAATGACCGACCAGCGTACCGCCGGAAATGTTGAAATTTCCACACAGCATCATGAAAAAGACTTAGAGACGACATGTTTTAATTAATTCACCCATTCACGGGAATTTTGCCCGAGTCACGATTTGCAAGGCTATCAGCCGTCAAGCTTGCATTCACTTAGTAAGTAAAGTCAGCGCGACGAGTTAACGAGCGAGAGGCATTCAAAGAAGACAAAGGATGTTACAAACTGTCGTGGAACTGTCACAAGATATTTTGGTCATGTTATAAAACAAACATTAAACGGTTCAGCGCGTACTATCGAGTTATAGTTGCACTTGGGAAGTTTGCCAAGCACTCAAGTAGCTAGATTCCACTCGGCTGTCGTCTCGTGCGACTCTTGCGCTTCTTTCGTGCTTATCATTAGAAACCTCCCGCGTGCAATTATTTAACTCGATAGCACACGGTGAACAGTTTACTATTTGTTATCAAATAAAGGAACAAAAACTATGGGCTCTTTCAGGAAATGGTCACCCAGTGGTTTTCTAACATGGGATGACTGGATTAAGCACAATGTTCCCAGTGTTTCTACCCCATCCCTGAAAGTCATTCATCGCCATATCCTTCCTCACCTGGTGGGTAGATTCTCAGGGTCTCTGATATCACCATGTCCAAATATGGCAACTCATTCACTGTCTCGTAGGAAGGCACTTTGCTTTCGTCATCCCAAACACTGTCAATCTCCTTCTGCAGTTTTTCCTGAACATCAGGATTAGTAGCCAGGAAATAGGCAACAAATCCAAGTGTATTACTACTGGTTTCGTAGCCGGCAATCAGGAATACGACACTTTGTGCCAGCACCTCAGCATCAGTCAATCTCTTTGTCTTTGGGAGATTTTCATCCTGGGCGGCTTTCAGCATAAGATCCAAGAGGTCCTACCGAAAAGAATGACATAAATTGATTTGCCCTGCACTGGGCTCCATGCAGGTGCATCAACCTACAAGGGAATTTTTACTCTAAATAACGCATGGGGTGCAGCTGGGAATCAAGAAAAATTGAAGAGGCATGAAAGTGTTCTTGTCGTACCTAGGGTGGCTGCTGTCTAATTCATAATTACCACTTTGCATTTTTTTAAATTATCCCTCTATTTCATTCATTGAGCTCGTCGTACACGTCTTGGGCATTAGAGGTGTTCTCAAGCTGCCAGAAAACTGCCACAGAAAACATGATGTTTATAATTGTGTTCTCTTTTCTATTTAGCTTAAATATACTACGTTTAAGCAACAGAACCAGAGTTTCCAACTGAAAGGTCATGACAAGTGGTTGCCAAATTTTAAATTGGGTAACTGTGATATAAGGTGTAGGAAGAACAACTTGTTCTGATTTTATGCACTGCAACCAGTTGACAACTCTTCCAACAACACTCCTCCACAAATGCCTAACTCTTGCCATGCAGAATTGAAATTGCCAACAATAGAAGAATAGACATACAACTAGTAATAGTTGACTCTACATCTGCTCCCGCTGTTGAATATGCCTGTATGTAGAAAATAAACATTTAACACTAAGACTGAATCAGGGCTGACTGATTGACTGTATGCAGAATTCAAAGTGTCCACGGACCAGGTCGAGGAAAGGCCGTTTACAAACGGAGCAGCTTTAGCATAAGGTGCGGAGAGAACAAGTCATTTTATCAGTACTGAATATGACAAGGGCGTCGCATATTTTGGTGTCGTTGGAAGAGACCCTAGAAACGAAGTTGCGTCATTACTAACTTTAAAATCTTGAGAGAGCTGGATCAAGGAGAAAATGACGTCAAATACTCACTGGATTAAGAATGCAATGCGTTTGTACGCGAATGAATCAATATGCAGCACGGGAGTTTCGGGCTTTCAGATTTTTAAACTCGTTTTTTGCATACATAATAATCTGCGATTACACGCTGAAATGATGTTAAGCTATTGAGGTCAAGTCGATCAGTTTTGAACGTGAGTAATGGCGGGCCGCGAAATGCAAAGCTTACACTCAAATGTAGATGTAGATTTAGATGTTCACTAAACAATAATACATAGCAGACATAAGGCTGAATTGCCTATTATACAAAATAGATGTATGAAAATGAAAAAAGGTAAAATCTATACAAAAATTCCTGTATACATTACGTTATTACTATTCATAATTATTCATAATTTAAAATTAATTGTCGAAATTAAGACTAGAAGCAACCGTCAAAGATCTCTTTGCTCTTTCAATTTTAACTTTCGGGATGGATTTATTCGTTTATGACGAAAAACGTATCTCTCGTTTTTGCGTAACGGTGGTAACAGATGCTGCAATGTTATTAAAGAAGTCATTGCATAAGCTTCGGTGGTGTTCGTTTAGTGATACTAAATCCAGGCGAGTTTATAGGGCTTCGTCGTAATTAGAACTGGGACATATAATGGCCAACGCTCTCTTTTGAAGATGTTCCACTTCGTGGGTCAAATACTTTGGAAGTGAGTGGTGGAAAACAGGTACGGCGTAGTCCAACGTCAATCGTATACACGTAATGTAGAAAAGCTTGAGATCAATCAGGGGTACCTTGGCTCTTTTTAATTGAACCAAAAAGTACAACCTTTTTGCTGCTTTCTTAATCACTTCATTTATGTTAAATCACTTCTGATGGTTACTCCTAATAGTTTGGCACTAGTCACTACATCTAGATCTTTCCATCAATTACGACAGGTTGAAAAGCTTGCTTCGTTTTTGCAAAAGAAATTCTCAGTTCTTTACATTTGTCAGACTTTAGATGTAGCTTGTTCTTCTCTGACCAAGCAGATACCCCATCGGCAATACGCTGTGCAGCGCTAGATTCTGACGACCTTTTCTGACGACCTCAGATGCTGTAGTGTCATCCACGTACTTCCATAGACAGGCACCACTAAGAACCAGATCGTTTATGCAATGAGGACGAACAACCAGGGACCAAGCTTTGTTCCCTGAGGGACGCCGGATGGAACTGAGCCTTATTCAGAGTAACATGCATCTACTACTTTGGTTTTTTGGAAACGGTTACTGACGAAGTTGATGACCCAATTGGTTATACTTGTTGGTAAATCCAGGTCAAATAGTTTGTTACCCAAAATACTGTGGTCCATAAGATCGAAAGCTCTCTTATAATCGAAAAGTATCGACCTAACAGTGGAACCGCTGCCATCGGTTGCGATTGTCCAATCATGGATCATACTAATCAAGGCGATTGTAGTT
>NC_090885.1:17999101-18006601 GCF_036669925.1 Montipora capricornis | reverse complement strand
GTTAAGATGTGTATTTTAATGCAGCACGTTAAGAGAAACTTGCTTGTGAAAAAAATTCTTCAGATATTAACTTACAAACTTTTATGACTGTACAGATCAGGTCCATTCTGAGGTCCAAAAAGGGCATCAAACAACCTTACTGGTTAAAGAAGGATAAGTTTCAGTTGGACCAGTTCTAGAGGTAAGAATTGAAGTTTTCACACTAAATTCCAGGACAACCTGCATGATATTTTATTTTATTTTATTTATTTCACACTGAGTGATAGTGATGGTACCTATATCAATTTTATGGGTAAATTTTCACTCTAAAGCTTTAATTTTCCAACAAAATTAACATAATTTACTAACTCATCGGTGTCATCCCTGCTAGAATGGGGTATACAATATGCAGTACTTACAATTGCTTATATCAAGTTTTGGGATTTATTTTGGGTCTATATGTTTTGCTTTAGGTTGACTTAAAGTCAGATGAATCAAAAACTGTATCAGTTCAAATGGACTTTGAGGAAATCAAGAGAAAAAGTGTGATTTATAGCAATGGTTCCCAAAATTATCACAGAAAAATGAACAAAGCTGCATTAGAACTATGCATGGAAAAGTCAACGTTATGTCACAAGAAACAGGAACTTATTACTTTATCCAGACAAAAACTGGATAAAGAAGGGTATGGCTATAGCAAGAAGAGGTCAAGGTCCAAAGTGTTTGCCTCAGAATCAATGGAAGAAACTAAGAAAGGTGCTAAGAAACCAAAACTGACTGAGGAATCACGTACAAAAAGGATTGAAGAACTTACAGAAGATATTACAAGTCTCTCTGACAGCATGAGACTTTTCCAGAAACAAAGAGCTAGAGATGAGCACTTGAAGCAGTATTTTAGGGCCTCTCTGAACTTGCAAAGAAAATTAACCCTTCTGAGTACTGAAGACGTTGAAATGTGGGTAACACATCTTGATTCTGTAAGTAGTAGAAACTTTATTATCATGTCAGAACCTTCTAGTTTGGGAGATATTCCATACTAATGTGGGGACACAAATAATAATACATTATTTACAAAGAAATACTATCCACTAAATTCTAAAATTAAGTCATATATACATATATGAAAAAAAAAACTATGAAATAAGAATTGAAGAAGTCAATTAAGGATTACAATGAGCACAGCCCCTACAGCCATCGTCTAACAGAGAGCTAAGGTCACGCTTACGTACACGGTTTTTAAAACTGGCTAACGAAGTAACTGATCTGTCTGCAGTTGTCAGTTTGCTCTATAATATAATGTGGGTCCTAAATAGCGCAATGAATGTTTGCCATAAGTTACTGTGTTATACCTGGGAACTGAAAAGTCGGACTGTCTTAAATTATAGGAAGAGTTATGCTCCTGATAGTTGTTACAAATATTCAAAGGACTTGATCAAGTAGGTTGTGTTTGACTTTGTACATCAAAATGCATATGTCTCGTAGACGTCTATTTAGTAACGTAGGCAACTTAGCTTTCTGCCGCAAACGTTCATAGGTGGAGTGTTTGTCTTTGTAAATAGCCCTTAGGCCTCTTTCTTGTACTCTCCAATCTGCGACTATCACTAGATTTACGAAAATGCCATATAAGATGGCAGTAGGTTAGATATCGTAGAATGGCTGCTTTAAAAAGTCGTAGTTTGCGTCTGTTGGAATCAAGTTGCGGAGTCTTATAAGCTCACCAATCCTTTGACTTGTTTTTTTTTGCAAATAATGCTTATGTGATTATTAAAGTTCAATTTTGAGTCTATCGTGACTCCGAGAAGTTGATCAGTTTCTCTTTGTTTACGAAGATTGCGCATTCTTCGATGTTATTTTCATGGTTATGATTATTGCGAATTGGTACTTTTTAAGGTTACCAGATAGCAGTCGTACCACTTGGTTGCGGTAGCCCGATGAGTTAAAACATAAGTGTTGGTCGAACCCAGCTGTGATTTGCTTGCCGACGAGCTGCTCAAAAACCTTACTGACACAGGGTAAGAAGACAGTGATAGGTCTGTAGTTTTCCTTATAAATAAATAAATGTCTGTCGTTCTTTTTAAATATAGGTGCCCATTATCCACACTTCCATTCGCTTGGCCATGCTCTATTGTTTATACAAGAGTTGAAGAGGGTCATAAGTGGCGTTGCGAGCTCCTTTGCTGCAATTTTAAGTACTTTCCCCGGAATACCATCGCAGCCGGTGGCTTTGTTGATGTTAAGCGACTCTAAGGAATCTTTAACTTGTATTTGTGTGACAGGCTTTACTTCAATGCCTTGTGCGTTAGATTTGTAGTTTCCGCCATTATGTTCTGAACACAGGGATGGTATTCAAAGTCCTCCATTGATCGAAGTTCGGCGCTTTTACCTCCGATTCCTTCAGCGATTGTGGAAAAATAGTCAGCTAGTTTTTCGGCAACTTCGCATTGATTTCTGACAATTGACCCGTTGTCGTTCAGATGGATTTCAGTATTGTGCGTATGGTCCTTTTTGTCTAGGCAAGGCCTAAAAGTATTAAAAAACTCCTTTGGTCTCATTTTCAGGTCTTCAGACTTTTTTCTCCAGTATTCCTTGATTGCAATTTTTCTCTGCCTTGTTGCTTCATTTCTCGCCTTACGTTTGAGTTTCCAATTCTCCTTTGTTTTGTTTTTAAGGTATTTTATTGTGGCTTTCCACTGGGCTCTGATTGCACTTTTCCATTGTGATGTCATGCACGGCACATCTTTGTCTCGAGTCCTTATTTCTTTTTACAGGTGCTACCTCATCAAGAATGTCATTCATAAGTGCGTTCCAGAAATACACCTGGTCGTCAATATTAATCTCTTAAAAATTTCCCCAATGTGCCAAGGTGTAACAGCCAAGTGCTTTTTAAATTCTTCGTGTTGAAAGTTCTTATAGGTCCTGAAATTTTTGATCTTAGGTTTATTCAAGTTGACTTTTTCTTTGAGAATTCCATAGATCAGCGCATGGTCGCTTAGAGATGGGTCATAGTTATCACAGCATTGAAAGAGTTCTGTTCGATTGGTTAGCAGCACGTCAATTAGGGTTCTAGTTGTTTTTGTTTCTATTCTTGTTGGTTTTGTTATCGTACACTCTAGACGCTGTTCGATTTCAAGATCACATTAGAGCTTTCCTTCTGGCGTTTTTGGTCTCAGCCTGTTCAGATTTGAATCACCGAAGTTCATTTTCCAGAGAAAGTTGATATTCACCACATAACCTTTTTGGCGAACGATAGATGCATAACATAAGCATGTTCATTAATCCTATAGTGACTTCGACCGCAATTGGTTCTAAGGTCTTATAATTCTTCTTAATAGCAATTCTTTTGTTTGTGAGTGAGTTTGATATTAAAATCATTACTCCTCCTCCACCTTTCTTCCGATCATTCCGATATAAAGAATAGCCTGGGATGGTAAATTGATTGTTTGGGTACGGTGAGTCGATCTTAGTTTCGCTCACAAACATGGCGTGAATGTTGAGTCTTTGGATAATTTCAGAAAGCTCTTCGAATTTATTTTGAAGGCTGTTGATGTTTAAATGGCAGAGAAGAACGTCTTCTCTTGAAGACTTTCTTAATGTCTCGAGATATGTGTTGTCGCACATATGGTAATAGTCGGAGTCAAACGTGTCTGGAATATCACTTCAGTTGATAGATCAGGGTTTGAAATCCTCTCCAAGTCCGATACTTGAAATCAGATGATTGACAGTAATAGTGGAACGGTAATTGCGACCATAAATATGTATCACAAAGCCATGTGTTGGTCGTTTGTGCCTTAATTCGGTCAAACTCGAGGGGTTTTATCTTGCCACATTTTATGTGTAGTCTTCGATGGCACGTGTTACATTCTACTGCGCGATGATTTCTAGCGATCGTCTTGTCACAGGCCAGGCGGGATTCATGGAAATCCCGACAGTTGGCATTTCCATTTTTCCCAATTTTGGAAAATCCCCAGTTTGGTAGGGTAAGTGGTTCTTGCTATGGTTATTGGGATAAATTCTGTGATTGATCGATTGAGCTGAGTGCACTTACTATGATTGGCTGATGTAACTGTCCGATTTCAGGTATCCGATTACAGCCAACTGTCCGATTTCACTGTCCGATTTCAACCCTACACAATTACTAGTGAAAAATAAAGTAGTTAATGCACCAATCAAATTTGAGAAAATTGTAATGTTTATGATTAAAATAAAAATATTTCTCTTTGAAACGTTCAGTTTGTAAGTCACTTAATACTGCATTCGCTATCAAGCGCGGAGCGAGTCAACATTTAAGTAAGTGATTTCAGAGAGGACGGGAGAGAAAGAGAGAGGAAAAAAAATATGTTATTTACCAGCTAAGGGTCGGTCCTTATGGCGAAAAACTATGACCTCGGTCTTGAAAAAGCTGCCCTCGGCCTGCGGCCTCGGACAGCATTTTCAAGACCTCAGCTTGCAAACATCATATATATATTGCAACGTGCGTGCACAAAAAACAATATTTGATTTGATTTGAGTTAATTATCGTCAGTGTCACCAATTAGTCCTCTTGTGCTAAATCCATTGACACTTAAATAAAGTTGTTAATTTTATTATTATTATTATTATTATTATTATGATTACTAGTAGCTGTCGCTAGTGCAAACGAGACTATCAATATAATTTAACAAATCGAAAGTGGTTCAGCGTTATCTGTACTCTTATCGACAATGCTATTCATCATCACAGTGTTCAATAACTTTCTCGCAATATGATTGGTTTATTTACCAAAATGGGCGTTCCGGATTGGCTATTACATAGCGTGCCAAATTGACGCGAGCATGACACGTACAGCATTGTCTAGACTCTTATCGACAACGGAAAATTAGCCAATCAGATTGCGAGATTACAAGCAACAGTCATATTGTCATATTGTGTTGGGAGTGATTTAGGAAGATTAAAATGAGGCGCATTTTGATGCATCTGTGTCGTTTCTTCTACATTTCTTAGGTGTTCGCGAAAGCGTTCCGCCAATCTTGTCCCTGTTTCGCCTATGTAGGTCTTCTTACATAGTGTGCAGGTTCTGCAATAGATGACATTTGCAGACATGCATGTAAAGTGGTCAGTGATTTTAACGGATCGATTCGGTCCTGAGATCTTACCCATGTTAGAAACAAAACTAACTGTTTCCCTCGGGACCATATTTTTAAGTATATATTATGATATTTTCGAAGGTGGCCTATTCCATTTTTTCTGGAGCGACCGAATTTTTTTCTGCATACACAACACTCTCGCGCTTCGGCTCTATTAAAGGCTGCCACCTGGTCAGCCTCGTTTCTTCACTCGGCTAACTCATTGGTAATTGTTATTATTATTATGATGCGTGACGCGTCACCGGGGATGGTAACGTTACTTTACGTATAGGGGCGACTTACATACGGGGGTGAGTTGGATCACGATACACGCGGTCATTCCGAGGCTAGTCGTCACGTAACAAAAAATCATAGCACACGGCTTCGTAGCGAAACGCAGCGGTTTTCATATAATTATAATCTGCGCAGATGATGGGTTTTTTCGTGCAAAACCATGAAAGTAAACTAAAGATTGGGACAGGTTTTAATCGAATACAGAGTTAAGATGGACAAAAAGCAAGTCAAATTCGTCTTACTCATCCCTTGCTATACTTTAGCGTCCTTGATCATCTCTAGCCGTACTTTATCGTCCTTCTTCATCCCTAGCTGTATTTTGGAGTCCGTACTCATCCCTAGCTATACTTTACCGTCCTTACTCATCCGCAGGTGTACTTTAGCTTCCTTACACATCCCTAGCTGTACTTTAGCGTCCTCACTCATCTCTAGCTGTACTTTACCGTCCTTACTCATCCCTAGCTATACTTTACCGTCCTTACCCATGCGCAGGTGTACTTTAGCGTCCTTACCCATCCCTAGCTGTACTTTACCGTCCTTACTCATCCGCAGTTTTACTTTACCGTCCTTATAAACTCATCCCTGGCCGGACCTTAGCGTCCAACAATATTAGCGTGCTCAGTGTAGATCCATTACCATTGTCTTCTCCATCAGAAGCTACGTTGTACGTAGAAAAATCAACAACTGTTATTACTTTGGACTTTTCAACTCTATGTAAAAGCTTCCCAAAAGCCAAAAGCCAAAAACTGCAACAACAAGATCTATTCGAAAGACTTAACCAGAAGGAAAAGATTCAATGTCACTGATCAATAACTTTCACAATTTCTTGACACATTGTGGGTAGCTCTTCCTAAAAAGTTCTAGAATTGGTATGGGATTTGAACGCATTGCGGACATCCCACTTATGAACAGTGACGGCCTTTATGCACCGGTCATTAACAGTCTGACCCATTGACATATGAGTTGACATTATGAAATTAATGACCGAGCAATTCTTTTCAACATAACTTCTGATGGAGAAGACAATGGTAATGGATCTACACTGAGCACGCTAATATTGTTGGAAATGTTAGGTGAAGAACGGTGGTTAGCACTAGTAACATTTGATTTAAAGTCAAACAGTGATGCGCAGAGCTCGGTGAAGTTAGCAAAGAAAAGAACGCAATGAGCTGTGTTACGAGAATGGAACATTTAACGAAGAGCTCCCTTCTGCAAGGTTCAGTAATTGTTGTACTTTTTACGTATTAGTATCTCCTTTCAATCAGTAACGACCCTAAAGTACGACATGCAGAAAAGAGATTAGCAGTAAGGCTAACTGATTTCGGTTTGCGGTACGGCTAAGAACAATTTAGGACGCCAAAGTACAACTGATGCTAAAGAACTTATTAAGGGTAACTAAGCATGCTGAAGGATGAATAAGGAGCCGGCTAAAGTATAGCAAGGGATATGACTAATTAAGGACGCTAAAGTACAGCTAAGGATAAGTAAGGCCGGACGCTAAAGTCCGTCCAGGGATGAGTAAGGACGGTAAAGTACAGCAGTGCGGATGATTAACTGGGACGGTAAAGTATAGCTAGGGATGAGTAAGGACCCTTAAGTCCAGCCGAGGGATGAAGAAGGACGCTAAAGTACGGCTAGGGATACGTAAGGACGCTAAAGTACAGCTAGCGATGAGTGAAGACGCTAAAGTACAGCTGCGGACGAGTAAGGACGGTAACGCATAGCTAGGGATGAGTACGGACGTTAAAGTACAGCTAGGGATGAGTACGTACGCTAAGTACAGCTACGTAGGGATGAGTAAGGACGTTTAAGTACAGCTTGGGATGACTAAGGACGCCAAAGCACGGCTAGGGATAAGTAAGGACGGATAAGTACGGCTTGGGATGACTAAGGACGCTAAAAGCACGGCTAGGGATACGTTAGGACGATTAAGTACTGCTAGGGATGAATATGGACTTTAAAATATAGCTAAGGATGACTGAGGAAGGACGCTAAAGTACGGCTAGGGATGACTAAGGACACTAAATTACAGCTAGGGATGAAGAAGGACGCTAAAGTACGGCTAGGGATGCGTAAGGACGCTAAAGTACGGTTAGGGATGAGTAAAGACGCTACGGTACAGCTG
>NC_090885.1:17984101-17994101 GCF_036669925.1 Montipora capricornis | reverse complement strand
TTTGAAAAACTCACTTGTGCAAATTAATTCCAAATTGAACTTGAAACCATATGATTATCTATACTATTTGACACAACTTCAGATTTAAAAATCTAAATCCTTCACTTTCAATTGTAACTATTTTTCTTGTGCAGGTGTTGTTTAAGTTTGGAGATCCCTTTGATAAGATGTTGACTGTTGCTGAAGGTGACGAATGGAAACGGATCCGTAATACTCTGACTCCAACTTTCAGTGCACATAAAATGAAGCAGATGGTCCCACTAATGAACTCAGCTTGTGACATGTTGATGAAAAAGTTTGAAGAGATTTCAAGCACAGGAGAAAGTTTTGACATCTTGAGGTTATAAATAGTTAAATTGATGCTTGAAGAAATGAATTTCTTAAGGGGAAAAAATCTGCAGAGATATCACACCTGAGAAATTAATATTTTTTGTATGCCGTGGGTTGCTGGAATTAATCTTTTTACGAGTGAAGAAATTATAATCATGATATTAACCTATTGACACCTGAACTGCCCAGGACTGCGCCCTCGATGAGTAAAATCATCTGGCGTTAGACAGAGTAAAATCTATCAACTCTCACTCTTAGGAATCAATGGTATAATGAAAATAAAATCAAATTAAAAGGAGAAGAATATTTTTTGAATTCTGGTTTTTGATAATAGCTGGCAATTAAGATCAGAGAACTGCATAGAAAAATCTTGTGGAGGAGAGTAGAGGACCTTAATGCAGTCAACCCAAATGCTAAGTAGTGATTAGGAATTGAACCTGCAACACAACACAACACTTTTTTAAAACTTTAAAACTGATAAAGACAATGGCAATGGAGTGTGTTTTTAATTTGTAGTTTTTGTGGGGAGGTTAAATTGCATATCCATAAATTTTTCTAGTTTTTAGATTAATAGTAAAGTATATGTTTCTTAAGACTTTTTTTTTTCTTGATGACATGTAGCTATTTCCAGGGACTTACAATGGATGTCATTTTACAATGTGCATTTGGAATCCAAGCAGATTCACAGAACAATCCCGATGAACCAGCCATAAGTGCAGCCAAACGAGCTATCACTGGCAGGACTTTTCAAAGAGTTATTATCACTATTCTTACTCTTTTACCATTTGGAGGTAAAATAATAAATGCTTTTCCCAGAATTTTAACACATAACATGGAAGAGCTGTTAGACATTTCAAAGCAAATCATTGCTGCCAAGAAGTCTGCAGAAAGCAATTCATCAAGAAAGGTAAATCAGAACTTTATTGTTTATATCTGTCTTGTCTACATTCTTCCATAATGTTGGCAATTTTAATTATGCATGTCAAAAGGACAGGAGTTTGTTGAGGGTTGGGGGTGGAAGAATTATTGTGTGGTGATATTACAGTGCCCTCTTGATGTCATAGTTCCCCAATATTTAAAGGGATGTTTGCAGCTTCTTATCATGAAATTTCAGTGGGGAATCCTGATTCTGTTGCTCAAACGTAGTATTAATAATTTTATTAGCGGGTAAGCCAAGTAGAAAAAAAAATTCAGAGCAATCACATTTAATTTCTGTGGCAGTTTACGGCAGGTTAAGAACACTTTTCACAGAGAAGTCTGGAGATTTTTTCTTTGCATCAACCTTCCTATCATCAACCTACCCCCACAGAAATTGGACCCCCCTTCCCCCAGAACCTGACACCCCCTAAATTAACTTCCCCTCTTCCCCACCACAACGAAAAAAAAATTGCACCGCACATCTGAAAAAGTGGGCTATTATGGAGGTGTGATTTTCATCCTTTGAGCTGTAAAATTTAATTCTTATCTGCCTGAATCCAAGGGACTTGTAGGGTAACAGCTCCTTTTGTATGCGGAAAAAGTCTACTGCCATAGTATTACAATCCTTCATACTGATGCACTCACAAGTTTGCATATCCAGAAGCCAGAAATGTAGGACAAAATTATTTGCTTACAGCAGAGAAAAGGTCCAAAGTCACTTTTATCTGGGAGATTTGGGGGTCTATCACGGGAGATTCATTCAGTATCCGGGACACTCCCGGATAATCTGTGAGAGTTGACATATATGTTTTCATGTTAATGCCCAAAAATGTCAATGGCCAGCTTCATGAATGACAGAGATGGACAATTTCCAAAACTTTGCAATATTAAAGCAGCAATGTTGAATTAGACACCAGCCAGCCTAGGTATGACAAGAACTCTTTGATCCTCCTGGAAAGTGATTGTTTAGAGCTGCATCCCAAGTGTGGATATATGTCACTTGAAAGTAGCAATTCCTCCTAGTGACACACATGACAACGTTAAGAACTATTATTATACATCAGACTCACTATGAAAAATCTGATTGGTAGAGAGCATTCAATCAATTCACAATAGCTTGTGAACTTGACATGATAAATGTAATATCTGCTGCAGATATTACATTTATCATGTCAAGTTCAACGTCTGCCTGGTTACTCAACCCCTTGGAGTGTTCTCCTCAGAAACAAAATGGCTGAACGCTTCGCTTCTGTTTCTGAGGATGAATTATGTGAAAAATGTATAATAAAACAATTATTGAATTCGGTTTTCGCGTGATATCATGCTCAACCTCATCCAATAATTGTTTATTATTTCATTATTATTAAATTGGTACTAGGACT
This sequence comes from Montipora capricornis, assembly GCF_036669925.1. Taxonomy (NCBI): domain Eukaryota; kingdom Metazoa; phylum Cnidaria; class Anthozoa; order Scleractinia; family Acroporidae; genus Montipora; species Montipora capricornis. The sequence continues at coordinate 17,991,471 of NC_090885.1, read as the reverse complement.
TACTGGATCTTATGCTGATAGCAGCTCAGGATGAAACCCTACCAAAGACAAAGAGATTGACTGATGTTGAGGTGCTGGCACAAAGTGTCATATTCCTGATTGCCGGCTATGAAACCAGTAGTAATACACTTGGATTTGCTGCCTATTTCCTGGCTACTAATCCTGATGTTCAGGAAAAACTGCAAAAGGAGATTGACAGTGTGTGGGATGACGAAAGCAAAATGCCTTCCTACGAGACAGTGAATGAGTTGCCGTATTTGGACATGGTGATATCAGAGACCCTGAGAATCTACCCACCAGGTGAGGAAGGATGACTTTCAGGGGTGTTGTATGAAAACCGGAAACATCAAGTTGCAGGTTGAGCTAAAGTTAAAGTTGAGTTAAAGTTTAAGGCAAAGTTGCAGGTTGAGGGTTGGAGGTTCCAGGGGTATGGTCATTTCTGTGTTTTAAGGTTCAAACTGGCATTGAGAAGTTGTTAGAAAACCACCTGGTGACTATTGTTTTCTTGAAAGATCCCGTAGTTTCTGAACCTCGTAATGGAGGAGAATGAGGAGAATGATACTCAATAGCGTGCACTCCAAAATCTAGACTGTTGTCGATGGTTTTCAAAATCTACTGCCTGTAAGGCCCTGTTCTTTAGTCTGTGATCACTTTCATTTTTTTCCATAATGAGTGTTTCCTTGCCTACCAAAGCGTTAGTTCTACAAAGGGTCGCTCCACAAACTGCCAAGAGAAATCAAAGAATTTACCACGAACTATCAAGTTGAGCAAACCAAGTCAGGGGCACCCAACGTCAATTTTCGGACAAGATCTGTTCGGAAGACAATTTGAGATCTAGAATTTTCGGAACATTAACAAATTTTGTTGTGAAATGTCTTGCTTGCCTGCTTCTCCTAGGATTTTCGAACATCTGAAAAATGGTATAATTGCCCATTTTTAACGGATTTTTACCCTAAAAAGGTCACCTAGAATTTTCGGGTGCCTTTTTTCTGGCTGAAATTTTCGAAAAAGGAAGTTTTCGTCCCTATAATTTTCGGATCACTAGACTTACAGCTAAGAAATCCGAACAGATGAAAAATTTTTAGGGGATAAAAATATGGCTATATCTAGGCTTCAGTGGTTTTGAACTATATGCTCGTTGGGTGCCCCTGAAACCAAGTGGGCAACTTTACACTATATTACATTGTCAAACACAGTTTCCATATTCTCTTGAATTGAACCGTATCATAAGGTTCTAACTGACGTTTCGAGCGTTAGCCCTCCGTCAGCTCTCAGACCTTTACCTGTGAACAGTACATGTTGACAAAATACCAACGATATATTTTTGGGTTTTTAGCTATCGCCACTATACGCACATGCACCGAGAATTGTCTGTTAAAAGGCTTGAAAGTTCCAAAGGGCCTTATGGTAACAATCCCAATCTACAGCCTCCATATGGACCCCAAAGTTTGGCCCCAGCCCGATAAGTTTGACCCAGAGAGGTTTACTCCTGAAGCCAAACAGTCACGTGACCCCTATGTTTACATGCCATTTGGCCACGGTCCTCATAACTGTATTGGAATGAGGTTTGCGCTGATGGAAATGAAGCTGGTACTGGCTCGTATATTAAAGAAATACAGTTTCCAGACTGCGCAAGATACCAAGATCCCACCTGAGGTAACTATCAGGGCTACATTAGTGGCGAAAGAAATCAAGCTGAAGATTACCAAGCGAGAGTAATGCCATAAAGCAGTTTTCAGGATAAAGCAAATGTTATTAATTTCAAAAAAATCTAAAACAATTTAAGGAGCATCGCGGCGTCATTTTCTTCAATGCTTGGTCTCGACTCTGAGGTTTAGAACTCACCAGGAAAGACCACAATTTTTCAGAAAAGGCCAGGACTCAATGAATAATTACAGTATGTATGGTGGTTCTGCTTTTTGTTGCGTCAAAGCTTTGGGAAGCATCCGACCAGAATATATTACTGCGACGCGCCTTACCGTGGCCACCTAACGAAGTTTTTTTTGCAAATTATCTGCCAATAAGGGTGTACGAATTTGACTGACAATTACGCCCCCTTGCAAAGTTCGCACGGTTGTAGGTTGAACATCTTTGCATGGGTTGTTGAGGTGACGTATTTACACGTAGTTGTCAAATGTGAAAGTTTGTTGGGTAGCCACGGTAAGGGGCGTTGTAAAACTAAAGACGAAATAACAAAAAAATTACCTAATTCTAAAAGCGATTGAAACGAAGTAGGCTGTACCTGACATGGTTGGCCCTCCTATCTTCTCTTTTCTTTTCTCTGTTTTTTTTTTATCTCGAATTAGCCAATCACGACTCGTCGAAAATACATGTAGTTCGCTTTTACAGAATGTGACGCGCAATTTTTAAGCCAGTCGCTAAGCGCTGTTGTTTACAAAACAATTGCTGAGTTGTTGTAGTCACTCCACTGACAATTAGAAACAATCTAGCGTGGTATGCGGCTTAGGTTTTTTTGTCAGCGGAAAGTAGAAGATAATGAAATTAGTGAACAAATGTTGAAAAAGTTAGGCCACGGTAGGTATTTCCAGGGAGATTTGGTGCTCTAACCGGGAGACCGGGAGATTTGATGAAAAACTTGGAGACTCCCGGGAAAACCGCGAGAGTTGGAAGGTATGCTTATCTTTGAATTTGTATTAAAGTTTTTGTTATTAAATTTTAGAGTTATTCCAGAGTGATTACAGATTTGCGAGAATTTTAAGAGCAGCGCAAACTTTTCTGAATAGTATTCACGTGAGAAGTGATAGACAACTGTTGACAATTTTTACGGAAAATTGTTTCGGTTCACGAATCATTGCTTTGTTTTGGCGTAAAATTCATTAAGTCAATAAACGACATTGCTTTGCTTTTTTGTCTGCTCTGTTGTCTGCGGGAAGTTGCATGAACTGGAAACAGCGGGTGTTTTTGGCGGGAAGTTGCATGGCCAGCGTACTGCTTTTGACACTGCGTTCTTATAAGACAAGCAAAGATTTTGAAGACAACCAAATTAAAAGCAAGCTACGTAGGTATCTATTTAATATGCCCAACGATGAGGAAAGATGAGAAAAAAAAAAACCAAGTAACAGTGAGCAGGTGACGAATAAGCGATGCTTAAGGTGAAAGAGAGGGACTTAAAGCTCGAGAAAACAGGCGAAAGAGCCCCAATCATGGTAAAAGAAACAAAATTATAGTGACGAACGAGCAGTGGAAGAAAGCCCAAGCACGAGCACGAGAAAACAGGCCGAATAATGGTGACGGAAAACGGCGAAAATACTAATTTTTAGTATTAAAATGAGCTAGCGGGATGCACTGGTTGTGCGGTAAGCAGAATAGGTGTAAAAGTATCTGAAAACAAAACATAAATAAATTACAAGTTTGAGGAGCTCCGCCTTTAGGCTCTCCGAAGTAGAGATGAAGAAGCTCTAGGAGGTTATATGTGGCACGAAAAGGGCGCTGGCTAACATATGAGTAGAAATTGTCAACATTCAGTAAACAAACCCTCTGTACAGAAAATTTTAGCGCTATAAATGCCAGATGATGAGTTCTCGTAAAAGGGCCCGTACGCACTGGGAAATTTGTTATTTAATTTTGCGACAAAATCTGTCATCATTTCCGTCATACAAGTGCGCACGGTGAATTTTTTTCAAGCCTTAGCAAAGTTAACTTTAAAGGCGCCGTTGTCCTGCTTCCACTACCGAGGATCCCCAATAGGTTTGGCGAGATGCGGGATTTGGCTTTTTTTCGCGGTGATATTCGGGATTTGAACTGAAAACCTGGGCGAGAAGAGGGAATCGCAGTGGCGAGTGGAGGCCGGAGTTCGTGCTTTTATAGGGTTGAGATGCGAGATTGGCAAGGAAAACTGAGCGGGATACGGGATTTCAATTCCAACGTGACCTCATCCTAAGTCTCCTAAGTTGACCAGCGCAAAAAGCGCAAGCTGGCGGAAATGAATTCGAACCTACTGTGAGGTTTTGAACAAATAATGCCAATAGCAACGGCTTTGTAGCCTGTCGGGACTTGACAAACGTATCCATTATCGCTTACCCCACGTTATTATCAGACCGTACGAGGTGTTTGAGTCCTACTGTGATCTTTTGTGTTGGCCTCTGACATAAATAGCATTTGTCCATTTCCGACATTTTCGTCTGTATTCTTGACCTCAGTGTCCTCAGTCTCGGTCTTTTCGACCTTTCTACGAGCGCTAAGTGGTCTTAAAGTGGTTTGTTTTTGTTATTTTAGGCCCGTTTTAAATGTCGCATTTTACATGTGCCGAATCTAATGCAAATGAAAAAAAATCTATTGTTTTCGCTCATTTGCATTAGATTAGGCACATGTAAAATGCGACGTTTAAAACGGGCCTTACCAACCCGAAGTCGTGGTATCCCCTGCCTGACCGTGCGGCGTCACTCTTTGATATTCCAATAGCGCGACAACTTCAACTTGCAGTGATTACCTCTCAAGATTCCCAGCTCATGAAGGGATGGACACACACGTTTGGAGCCGCAGTTCGTCAGAGAACCGTTAGACAGGAAACGACAATGGCTAGAGCAGGAACTTTGTCCATTTATTTTTTTTAACAGAGACAAATTGTGACTGGAGAAAGTTTTAGATGTTGCAGGGATATATTCATCGTTCTGACGATGAAGACGGGTATGCGACATGTAGCAGTGCGGAGAAGGAGGAGGATAATCGACGAGCAGAACGAATCAGAAAGCGTTTCCACTTTAGATGGGGAAGCGAACTTCCTGCTCGGAAGAGTGTGTACATTCGGCCGTGCTGTTCGGTTCAAAAGCAGGCTAATGTTCTGCTTATAATTATTAAATACTCAGTTAACATTTTAAAAAATTTTTCGACAATTTGACGAAAAACCACGATACAGCAGAAAAGGATTAGGGACCAATGAGCAAGCACCCCATAGAATGTCAGACGCACGAACTAACACACACCTTCAAATACTCAGTTGATAGTCTTCCAAAAAACCAGGACTAGGAATATGGAAGTGAGCAATCTCTTTCTTTCACTGATATGTTAAAAAAAACAAAAAAAAAAACAAAAACAAAAACAGAAACGTTTAAATAAGGAAATGTAACAATCCTTTCTGGTTACTTATCTGCTACCTATTGCATACAGGTAGGCCTTTCACTATGATGATCTTTTCTGTAATGTTTATTTCTATAAATTTTCTGCGTTATTCATTATTTTACAAATTACTAATTAACGCAATAACGTCCTTGAGAAGTGCGCGGGATCGGGATTCCCAAGTAAAAAAGGCGGGATGGCGGTAGTAAAAAATGGGCGGGAAAGCAGGATCTGAGAACCGTATTGTGGACCCTCACTACCGCTACCACTTCCGCTTCCTCTTCCACTACCACTACCACTTCCTCTTCCTCTTCCACTACCACTACCACTACCACTGCCACTTCCGCTTCCTCTTCCACTACCACTATCACTATGTGGGGACGATGACAACGATTTATCTTCCTCGTCCGAGATGATTAGAAAAACAAACTATTTGCCAGGTGTTGCAATTGTCCGTTTGTAATGACCAGAAAACTTTCTCATGAATCCCTAAAGGGAAATTTCTGAGTATTTTATGATGTTACTTACCGGTGGATACCGTTCTAAGGAAACTAAAATATTTGAAAGCACCTTAAAACAATAGTTCTGTTGCACAATCACAGCCTGGTATGAGTATTATTAAGGCCTGTGCACAGGTTCCAAATAATTATACAAAAATTAACCAAGCCAACGCTACACGTTGCGAACGCTAGCAACATCAGCTTCATCCATTTTTGTTTCTCATCGGTCCCCGCTAACTACGCGGTCCCGGGCCGGTAGTCGTGCCAAGTTGTCTAGCCTACAGAGACGAGGGTTAACCCTACCTGCCGAGTTGTCTCGCCCACTCATATAAACGATTGCAGGAACTTTTCAAAGGACTGGGGAAAATAGCTCGGCCAGGGTAACTCGGAAGGAAGGGTCGTCTTGGGTACCCGAGATCCTGAAAACGTGGCCTTAATCTTCGCTTTAGGGACTTTTTGCAAAGACGACAGCTACGGCTACGGCAACGCCACAAAGCAAGATTATTATTGGTTGAAAAAGGAAAAATGCTCGTGCTGCACGTGCAACACGAATTTCCGTCCATTTTTAGCCGTACTGCAGAAAACAACAACGTGAAATCACCAAATTTTAGGTTTTGACGACAACGTAAGCATATAACAATGAAAAAGTCATTTTCAGTTTTGACTTCAAAACCGTTCGTACCCATCCATTTACAGGATAGTTCGCCTGTATTGTACAATGTGAACAAGACGGATTAATTAATCGTGAAATACTTGCGACAGCGTTAACTTACATTTTGGACTAACGTTTTCGTTGCTGTTGCCGTCGTTTTTGCTAAAACTCCCTTTTGTTTGTCACGCGTAGAGTACGGAATGCACTAGATTGGGATCGCTCCAAGGTAAAAACTACCTTGCATCTCATTTCCAGTCAAATTCAACGCGAGCCCTTGTTTTATGCCTCGTTCTTACAAAAACAAACAAACAAACAACTAATTGCTTTCTGCAGTCCTATGCAATATGGCGTGTGGAGCGTTTTCACATGACGCCACGGCGGCCATGTTGGTATTTCAAAACAAAGAAATAGTAGCCTTGATGGTGTACTTAACTTATCCTCCGGGAATTGAACTCTATTTTTATGCAAATACTTTCTTATGTTGCAGCAATCCAATATGGCTTCTGGTCACATTATTGAAAACGCTCTATTAGGGCCTGTTTGGTTAACAAAGAGATGGGGTAACACACTTGTCCATATAAACTCTTTTTTTTTCTGCCTTTACGTGATAGGTGCGGTAACCCGCCGAGGCGAGCTGCCCCGCCCAGCTGGGGTCGCGTTTTGCCATGTAAACGCTTGAAGGTGGGGTAACCCGCCAACCTGGGGTCGGCTCGAGCCACAATATACTGCCTTTGGCAGAGGCGTTGAAGCATTAAAAGTGATAGTAAGAAGCCACAGAACTGAAAATTTTAAGCGAAAGTAAATTGTAAGCCAAAATGCGTTATCACGCTACTAGCAGTGCCAATTTTGCGAAAAAAGGTGAGACACTTCGTGACACATTTACACGCGTAACATCAGGTGACGTTACGTGGCAATACCGACAACCTCAGTGTCAACCAGCTTTGGCAGATAAACAACACTTTGTCTAGGCAGAGAATAACTGCTAAGTTCGGCACTAATTTCTAGTTTCGAGTCAGTCTGCAAGTCTCAGGCCCGCATTTTGCTTGTTTACGTACTTAGCGACCACGCATCAGCCCCGAGAATGTCATCCCGGGACCACGGATTTTTCGACCCCACCCAGGCGGGTTATCCCACCCACCCGG
>NC_090885.1:17951601-17971601 GCF_036669925.1 Montipora capricornis | reverse complement strand
AAAAGGCGGCCCGTTGTCTTTCCCAGAATCCACGGCAGTGCACATTGAGACGGGCATCTGGTGCATCTTTGGTGCCCTGTTGAGCTTCTCCCCGGAAAGGGGTTGTAAGGTGGGCTCAATTGCTACGTCATAGCAAACCATATCTAGTAGCTCCGCCTCCACGTCACGTATCTCGTTGTGACGTTGTATGATTAGGCCGCCTCGCTGGCATATCATGGCGTGGTCCACGGTAAAGCTGCAGCCGCATACGCATACAGATGGGCTATCGGGAATGGGCCAGTCATAGCGTAACCTCAGTGCATCACGAAATTCCCGCTTGCTTAGGTCAAAATTCAAGTCTTTCAGTGGAATTGAAGTAAGCCAACTAGAGGCGCCCTTTTCGCATGCCAGGTCTACGGCTCTTTGTGTCCTTACTGGGAGAGAGACCTTCAGCTCCTCTAGCTTCCCCTTCAGATCAACATCTTTTTCTTTTCGAACAGCATACATCAGCCTTCGCACCTCTGCATCATCTGGGGTCCCATGGGATTGCGCCATTATCTTATCAACAAGTGGAGCGCTCATCCTGATGGATGCTGAATACTCTGACTCCGCACTTTCAGATGGGTTTGTCATTCGCAGGCCTCCCATACGGGCAGGAAGTGCTAGCAGTTTTCGTTCAGTCACAGAGCGGTTATGTTCTGTTAGTGACGGTATGAGGACATCTGAGATAGCACGCTCGAGTGGTTCCAATAATAATAATAATAATAATAATAATAATAATAATAATAATAATAATAATAATAATAATAATAATAATAGCCTATTCGTAGATGACTTGAAAGCCTATCATAAGAACAAAACCAAAGCTGCTGTTTGAAGTACTTTAGAAGAAATGATTATGAGTATTGGTCTACAATGGGGAATTGAAAAATGCGCAGCTATCCACATCAAGAGAGGAAAACATGAACAAAGTGACGAGCACCCTTAAAGCAGTGGGCAGCAAGTACCAGTACTTGGAGAAGACGACTACTATAAATTTCTGGGGAAATTTGAGAATGCCACCCAGCTCGAACAAGAACTGCAGAAACTGGCTGGCCGTGGATACCTGAGACGACTATCTGTGATATGGACATCGTCCCTATAAGTTCCACGAAAGGTCATAGCTACGAATCGGTTTGCAATTCCAGGACTTCTCTATCACATGTGGACAACAGACTGGAACATTCAACACCTACAAGAACTTGACAGAAAGGCACCTAAATTAATGAACGAAAACCAATGTATAAACACAAGCACGAGTCTAATGCTATGATCGACCTACCTTTTCACAAAGAAGGAAAAGGACTGCAGCAGTTAGAGATTTTGTACAAATCAACAAAGATTAAAACGGGACTCTACCTGACAACCAGCACTGACCCACACGTTCAACTGGTCGCGACTTTCCAGAAGTATAAAGAAACAAAAGTCTTTAAGATCAATCGTGAATGATGCGGAGATGTTTGCAAATCAACTAAACTTAGATTACGACGTCGCGAAGAAAACAACAACAACAATTAACGAGAAACATCAAATTTATACTCGAGAAAGAAATAGAAAAGAAGTTTGAGGAAGAGGTAAAGCAACAACCCTGGGTGAGACAGTACATTGTTAACCAATGGCCAGACGAAGACTTGGATAAGGAAAGTTATAACATCAGTAAGATATGGAGGGGCATCCCAGATGTTGTCTTCAGTATATGGTATAGTATTCTATAACAGTTGCTAACAACAAAGGTATATCGTAGAAAAAAGTTAAAAGACGGGAAAGAGATCTGATATGTCGACTATGTCAACCAGAAAGAAGAAACAGTACAGCACTTGTTATGTAGCTGCTCTGCTATTGCTCAGTCTCTGTACAAGGCAAAACACCATCGCATGTTTCGTCCGGTTTATCATCAGATGCTATCATTGTACAGTTTCTTCATAGACCAAGATTCGATGCCGTGGTACAAGCAGCCCCTACCAAAAGACTCTGTGGAAAACGAGAAAGCCAGAATCCTCTGGGATATCCCCATTTACCTGAATATAGCACCACAAGACGGCGCAAATAAACCATGGTATCATGGTCGTGGACAAGAAGAAGGAAAAATGGATCCTGATTTAAGGAACTGTGTGCAACGTAGGATGTATAGATAAAAGATCCTTATACAAGCAGCACAAATACACAGACCTAAGAGCTGGCTGAAAAAGCTTTACCCTAGATTTAGTGTTACTCAAGGGAACATTGCATTTGATCTCCCAGCAGGTTATAATAAACAGCTTGTAATTGACTTGGATTAAATAGGTATAAAGGACAAAAACAATCTAATTAGACAATGCCAGAAATGGGTAATGTCACCGACAGAATTGCGAGATCGTGAAAGCAGTCTATTCATTCAACTGACTTTCCACACATGAGAGAGAGACACTGTCCATATAAGTCAACAATATCGCTTTGAATTGTAAATTCCGCATATTTGTAAATTTTGAACTACTGAAAGTTTAGGAGAAACGAGATATAATAATAACAATTTTGATGATGATGATGACATTTCGGGAAGGAGATTGTAGAAGATATAATGGGAATTGCCATGCCAGCTGGCTGAAATGTTCCCGCTGGTGTGCCACAAGGAACACGGATTGGCCCATGCCTGTTCCTCGTAATGATGAATGACTTAAAACTACCTAGGGAATCCTTTTTTTTTTTCTGTGGAAGTTTGCTGATGACACAAAACACACAACGGTTTCTGAAGTAGTCACCCCATCTAAGGAAAGGTACTTACAGGAGGCAGTTGAATGTATTAATAACTGGTCCCTGGAAAACCGCCTCCAACTGAATCCAACAAAGTGTAAGGAACTTGTCACGTGCTTTTAATAAGAAATCGTCTCCGTCCTACGATCAAGTTAAACGTTAAACTCAATCACAGAGTCTGTTTAAGTTCTTCGGTTAACGATACGTCATGGCTTAAAATGAAACGATCATATGGAGAAGATCACAACTAAAGCAGTCAAACGCCGTTATCTCAGTCTGAGACGGTTGAGGAGAACTAGAATCAGTACCGACGATCTTGTGAAATTTTACTGCAGTGCGATGAAACCCGTTTTAGAGTATGCCTGTCAAGTTTTCCATCGTAGTTTACCTGGTTGTTTATCAGACGAAATTGAACGCATTCAGTGGCGTTCATTGCGAAATGTCTTTTCCGGACTGCAAAATTAATATAGTGATGCTTTGGAAAAAGCTGGCATTCCATTGTTATTTGACAGACGCCAAAACTTTTGTTCAGAACTTTTAAATAGTATTATTAAAGTGGTACTACGACCAAAAAAAAATTTTGTTTTTCCTTTGGATTTCAAAACTATGTTAACTAAACACTAACTCACCCAAGTTTTAAGTTCTGATTTTAAAAAGACACCTGTTTATTTTAGCTGGAATTTTCTTATTTATTGGTCCGCCATTACTAACTTTAAAATCTTGAGAGAGCTGGGTCGAGGAGAAAATGACGTCAAACACTCACTAGTTTAAGAATGCAATGCGTGTGTACGTGGCCTAATTAATATGCAGCACGGGAGTTTCGGGCTTTCAGACTTTTCAACCCGTGTTTTGCATATATAATAAATTGCGTTTACACGCTGAAATTTTAAGCTAGTGAGTAAATGACGTCATTTTCTCTAGATCCAACCCTCTGAGGTCCAATCGGCCAGTTTTGAACGTGAGTAATGGCGGACCATGAAATCCAAGACTTACACTCAAAATAAACAGCCTTTGGATAAAACTCAAAGCTCAAAATTTTGCCAGTTAGGTGTTAAGCGAACACGCTTTCAAAATCAGAAGAAAAAAAGGAAATTCTTTTTTGATCATAGTACCACTTTAAAGATAATAAGCATAAACTGGCCGAATTGCATGCTTTCATCTACTAGTAGGCCAACACATAATAGGCATGTAAAGGGGCACTGTCATGCTAAAGTTGCTGTTTTTGGGTCAAAGCGGGGTAAAAATCTAAATTAGTGCTTTAGGTCACACGTTCAGTATTCCTGACAACCCACTGAGAAGATACGAAATGTATTTATGGCATTAACGTTTTGGCGACTTTCTGAAGACATCGTCCAAAAACATGAAAAAACTGACCAGTTTTTTTAACTTTCAATCGATTTCCATCCTCTCCATCCTTGGCCACAAACAACAATTAAAGAATGGGTTCAGTGCACCTCAATGGTTATTGGTAACAAAACTGCAGCATCATCGTTTTGGTTTGCTGATGCAATGACGTCTTTTAGTGTTTTGAAGTTTGACTAAAATGGCGTGAAACTGCTCCTTTAAGAAACAATTGCAAGATACTTTTTAAAAGAGCTTTTTGCAAAACGGATCGATTCAAAAACAGTTTTATTATTAGTCATGCTTTTTCACACTGAGATCCTAATACTGAAGACTATGATATTTCATATTGACATTTGTAATAGTAGTAAGTCGTAATAATTTTATATTATTTTGGAAATAGTATTTTTTTGCATATATATATATATATATATATATATATATATATAGGGAGAATGAAAAAATGAGTCGCTGGTGAACTTCTCACAGGTCTAGTATATTTAATCTCGTGTAAACGTTTCGCCCTTCGGGCTTCTTCAGTACACGCTAAAAGTCACAATAATATGTCACGTAATATGTGCGGTTGGAATTCATTAAGTGGACAATACGTGAGATAAGAAATAGTTAGCTCTATTCCGAAAAAGGCGTTAATCACCAGACATCGAAACTAATAATTTAAAATAAACAACAGGACTTTGTAAATCATGCAATCAGGTGGCCATATGATGAGCGCAAAACAGGATCCCAAGAGAAAGCCTCTGGAACCACGCCAGTACTAAAAACAACAGAACCCCTCCCAGGGGCTCTAAAAAGTAATAGAATCCCTATATAGGGTCAAGATTCTTTGTGTCTGGTATTTGCATTTCAATGTAGCATTCACATTTAAATGGTATGAAAATATCTGGAACAATGGTTTTTTTACCAAAGGGTTTGAATTGCCGGTACAACCTTGAGTTAGCCGATTTAGTCTACTGTTTATTTTCCCGCAAAACTTGGTTTATAAATAGACACTTGTCTGACGCTGATAGGGATTAGGTCAATTTGGGTAAATCTTACTCTTAAGACCCGTTTAAACGGTTTCAACATTTGACCAACATTCGTTCAACAAAAGTTGAACGGATGTTGGGCAAACGTTGGACGCAAAAACAAAGTTGTGCGGAGGCCGTTCAAACGGTTGCAACATTGCGCCAACGAAAAAACCAACACTTTCGCGAAATTTGATTGCGAGGAACTAAGAACTAGAAACCAGTCTCTCTCGCCAGGTAAACTACGCCATATTGACTTTTGCGGCCTAATGTGAGCATGCGTGTGTTCTGCAATTTTGAACATAGTGTTCAAAGGGCTTCAACGCCATTCAACATTTTCGAGAACAAAGAAAAAATTGAATCGATGTTTACACCGATTTAAACTTGATTCAACACACTTTCAACAAGCTTTCAAGAATTTTTCTTGGTTTCAACAATGTTGGACGTCCTGTTCAAACGCACCGAACTTTGGTTCAACGAAGTGTTGGATGCATGTTGAAGCAAATGTTGAAACCGTTTAAACGTACCTTTAGGTAATGGACTCTTTGATACTTAGAGAAAGTTGGAAGTGAGATCAAGTTTGAGGTCACACAAAAACCAGCATTTCCAGGAACAGCAAGGTTGTTGAGGAAACCTCCATCTCAGTGGTGAAACTGTAATCTTTGGTGGGGTGGTACGACTTATTCTCAAGGGACATATGCCAGCCATAGAACATAAATATTAGTCTGAGAGGAGATTATACACCCAACCTCCATATGCCACTTAGGCGTTAACAGGGAGTTAATTTTACTTGGAATAGGGTCCAGTTCCGTGAAGAATTTATTCTTGACAAAGTCTACTGGGATACGGCATTTAAAAATCAGTATGGTAAACAGTGACTGTGGAGTAGGATATTTTCTGGAAAAAACTTGTCAGGGATTGATGTAGGATACTCAGGCATTCTTGATGTTAATTCTGCAAGGGTTGTAAAATGAAGCTGTGCAAGGTCTAGTAAAGGTTAAAGGATTTCCAGGGCCCCACAGTGCACACTCAAGGTGCAAACCTGACAACAGGATAGCTTTATAATTTGTCCAAACTTACAGAGAATGTTTCTTTAGGATTTTCGCTTTAGAACGACGACCTTGCGAATGAAAACACATTCATGGACAGGCTTAATAACTGTTTAATTTTGGGCCCCGGTTGTTCAAAAGGTGGCCAACGCTGTCCATCGGATAAATCACTATCCATTGGATAGCGCAATTGGTTTCGCTATTACTTATCCACTGGATAGGGATTTATCCAACGGATAGCGCTATTCATCGTTTGAACAACTGGGGCCAAATGACAAAAATATGTACTGGAGTGTGTTGGAAGACAGTTGTTTTTTTTCTTCGTGGGGAGGTTTAACTTGCATAACCAATCACTTCTTCATGATCAAGTGTTTTTTATTTGACAAATTAAAAGTAAAATGGAGGCGTAAGTTGTTGTTGATTGACTTTTCTTTTTTGGTTCATGTAGCTACTTCCAGGGACTTACAATGGATGTCATTTTACGATGTGCATTTGGAATCCAAGCAGATTCACAGCACAATCCCGATGAACCAGCCATAACTGCAGCCAAACGAGCTATCAACGGCACCATTTCTCAAAGAGCTATTATCATTATTCTTACTCTGTTACCATTTGGGGACAAAATAGCGAGGGCTTTTCCCAGAATTTTGTCACTTGACTTTGAAGAACTGGTCGACATTTCAAAGCAAATCATTACTGCTAAGAAGTCTGCAGGAAGCAATGCATCAAGAAAGGTAATCATAGTTTTATTGTTGTTGTTGACTGAGAGTCGATTTTGATGAGGGAGGAAAACCGGAGTACCCGGAGAAAAACCTCTCGGTGCAGAGTAGAGAACCAACAAACTCAACCCAAGTATGACGCTGAGTCTGGGAATCGAACTCGAGCGACATTGGTGGGAGGCGAGTGCTCTCATCACTGCGCCATCCCTGCACCCCAAATCATGGAATTATATCATTTTGAGTTAAATAGCCCCTTAAAGAAGAAACGAGTGAGTTTCACTCAAGAGCTTGTTTTGTTATCTTTGAATTGAATTTATTACCAAAGCTTAAAAAGGTAAAAGACCTCAAAACGGGACACGCCATTACAAAATAATTTAACGTGTGAGCCAAACGGCCATTGCTGGCGTGACGTCTGGCTAACCCCTCAAATGGTCTACATCATCCCCCTCCACCCCCCCCCCCCCCCCCCACTTAAAACAATTACTGGAACGATACACTTCAATACCACTCAACTCAGAGCCTTCTGTTTTTGTGTAACACGTACCACAGGCACCCAAGCCAGTTTACGGTCACGGAGCGTCTAGTTCTTATAAAATTCTGTTTACACTTCAATTCAAAACTAATTACCTGGCGCAAACATACAACAAACGACCATTTTAAGTAAACCCACCTACCTCTGCCCCACCAACATAAAGCATTGCACAAAGTGGTAATTATGAATCAGACAGCAGCCAGTCTAGGTATGACAAATACACTTTTTTCAATAACTGTCTAAATTGTTGCGCGCTCCTTGCCTAATTTTTAATTAGTACAGACAGATAAACTTGTAATTTATGCGAAAATCGGTGCAAATGTCAAACTGTCAACTTTTTGACCAATGACATTTTATTGACTGCTGTAGGAAGCCAACCAGAAAGCGAGAAAAGCGCAGTGATGGGCAAATCAATCTATGAATTGATTGTCATTAATTTTGGTAGGATCTCTTGGATCTTATGCTGATGGCAGCTCAGGATGAAACCCTCCCAAAGGCAAAGAGATTGTCTGATGCTGAAGTACTGGCGCAAAGTGTCATAGTCCTGCTTGCCGGCTACGAAACCAGTAGTAATACACTTGGATTTGTGGCCTATTTCCTTGCTACTAATCCTGATGTTCAGGAAAAACTGCAGAAGGAGATTGACAGTGTGTGGGATGATGAGAGCAAAATGCCTTCTTACGAGACAGTGAATGGGTTGCCATATTTGGACATGGTGATATCAGAGACCCTGAGAATCTACCCACCAGGTTAGGAAGGATTTCAACGACTGACTTTCAGGGATGGGTAGGAACACTCGGACGATTGTAGGGCACCGAGGGCATGTAGTTCCCGGTGTTGTGGTCTGTCTTCTGTGGTGTATCATGGTTGGGAGGGTAAATACTCGGAGATGATTAGCTACACCAAGCTACTCTAAAATCCGAGGGTAAATAAACATATGATGATATTGATGATGAATCCAGTCATCCTAGGTGAAAGATGGAGGTTCCATGGGGTGTGGTTATTGTTGTGTTTTAAAGTTGAACACGGGTTGAAAAGTCGTTAGAAAACCACCAGGGGAACGTTGCTTGAAAGAGCCATAGTTTTTATAACCGCGGTGGAAGAGAGTAATAGAGGGCATTTTTATTTGTTTGTTTATCAGTGTTCTTGCAAAGTCATGATTTCGAGCGTAAGTGTGCATAGGATCTTTCTACAAGCTGCCAAGAGAAGTCAATTAATTTACGATGAACTGCCAATTAAGTTGAACAAACCGCGCGGACAATGTTACAAGATATTACATTGCCGAACACAATTTCCACTTTCCATACTCTTCTAACTGCAGCACAAAGGTATCGCTAGTGAACGCTTGCAGAGCGTCTTGTTACCTGTAAACATGTTGACAAAATACCAACCATATTTCTTGGTTCTTAGGTTTCGCTTCTCAGCGCACATGCACCGAGAATTGTCTGTTGAAAGGCTTGAAAGTTCCAAAGGGCCTCACTGTAACGATCCCAATCTACAGCCTCCACATGGACCCCAAGTTTTGGCCCCAACCCGATAAGTTTGACCCAGAGAGGTTTACTCCTGAAGCCAAACAGTCACGTGACCCCTATGTTTACATGCCATTTGGCCACGGTCCTCATAACTGTATTGGAATGAGGTTTGCGCAGATGGAAATGAAGCTGGTACTGGTTCGCATATTAAAGAAATACAGTTTCCAGACTTCGCAAGATACCAAGATCCCACCTGACTTAATGATCACGCTTGCATTAGTCGCGAAAGAAATCAAGCTGAAGGTAATCAAGCGAGAGTAACTGAACGCCATCAATTTTTAGAGACGTTTTTCATGTTTAATAAGTTCAGATTAAAGTAAGTGTTATTAAATAACAAATCAAAAGCACTTTAGCGAGCAGCCTGGAGGTATCTTCAGCTCTTCGTCTGGCCGCTGAAGTTCAGAACTGGAAACACTACAATGATGGATACGCACCACAACTTTCCACGAAAGGACAGGAGTCTGTGATAAAATAACTTTGGTGCTTTTGCTAACTCTTTTTGTTGTGTCAAAGGTATGTGAAATCATCCCACCAGCATTAAAAACAAAAACAAAAACTCATACTTAATGTACCTATCGATGCACCCTGCGAGCAGAGCCTCCTTTTGTCTTTTTTTTTTATTGAGGAGGAGAAAAGTAGGCTCGCATCAACTCTTTGAAGCCGCCGCAGCCAGAGCTTCAGGACTAGTCAATCTTGTTTTCTCTCGTCAAACCGGTTTTTCCAGTGCGAGCGTCCGTTTAGTGACAAAACCGATGGTTATAACTGAGCCCGCTGTACCATGAAAAACCAAGATGGCGGCGAGATCTGGCATATTAGGCTTGGGTTCGAGACTGTATCCTGGCAACATGCAGCGCATATTCAATAAAGATCTTACTCGATTCATGCAGAGCCTTTCTCGAGAACGCCAAAATCGAGCAAGCAAAAGAAAGGCTCTGCTAGCAGGGTGCTATCGATGTTAATAGACGGTTTGCAACCAGTCTCAAGAGACACGTATAGATAACAATGATGCAATGTACAATTGCTGGTGGAAGAACAAAAGGAGCTAATGAGAGATCTTTTGTTTTCGTTCACCAACATGGCGGCGATAACGTAACGTGAACATGCAGCCGGCACTCGTTGTGCAAAGGAAAGTGGATGATATGCTAATATCTTTCACATTCATTGCAACTTGATTCAATTGTTTTTGTCCTCTCTGCCTCACTATCAAGCTGAATATTGATATTTCGAAAAAAGGCCTTTTGCTCATTTTCTGTAATCACTCAACTGATTGTGCAACAACTAGAAATAACCTGTAACGATATGCGGTTTAGGTTTTCTCGCCGGCAATACGAAGCTCGTTTTATCACACGTACGTAGTTTAGAATGTCTTTGAATTTGTAGAACACACACATATCATATTAAAGTAAGAGATTTTCAAGGCAATTTTAAGGTTTACAGGCAACGCAAACTGTTCATGTGGATGGTCGTTACGTGAGCAGAGGCGCACAACTGTTGACAACATTTTACCCAAACTTCAGCTAGTGAATAAAACGCCCTTTTTTTGCTATTTTGTCTGCTCTGTTGAATTTAAAGCTCTTAGTCAAATGATTTGACTGAAACTAACTGAAGGTGATAAGATCGAGAATAAGGAAGTATATAATATGTTACTGTGTAATATTTTCCCATCTATTTGCTTTCCCTTTTCGATCCCTCCTGTTTCTTCCTTTTGGCGTATTGATTTTGGATTTTGGAAAGTTCCTTTTCTGTTTAACCTTGACAGTAACAGAGAGATTTAGCGTGGCGTTTACGGCAAGCGCCATGGTGAGATTTGCGATTTTTTCCAAAAAATGGAAGAAACTTATTTCATACACTAAAAAAGCCTGGACAAACGACTTCAACATTTGCTTTATCACCCGTTCGATTTTGTTGAACAGTGATTTTGTTGAACAGCAATGTTGAAACCAATTCTATACATGTTATTTTGTCTTGGGGCTCTCTGTTTTGGTACTCTGTTTTTCATCTCCTTCTTCCTTTTCCACACCCCCAGTTGCCATTGTCTTTGCAAATTTAATCTTACTAAGATGAAGACACAAAGGCGGCGGCCAGGACTATGTACTTATTGACTGAGTGGGAGAGCCGGACGGGAAAATATTTGGTGATAGTGGTGGCGGCGGTAGTAGCAGCAGCAACAGCAGCAGCAGCAGTAGTAGTAGTAGTAGTAGTAGTAGTAGTAGTAGTAGTAGTAGTAGTACTAGTAGTAGTAGTTGTAGTAGTAGTAGTAGTAGTAGTAGTAGTAGTAGTAGTAGTAGTAGTAGTAGCAGCAGTAGTAGTAGTAGTAGTAGTAGTAGTAGTAGTAGTAGTAGTAGTAGTAGTAGTAGTAGTAGTAGTAGTAGTAGTGGTAGTGGTAGTAGTAGTAGCAGTAGTTGCAGCAGCAGTAGCAGTAGCAGCACTAGTAGTAGCAGTAGCAGTAGCGGTAGTTGCAGCAGCAGCAGCAGCCAGCAGCAGCAGTAGCAGCAGCAGCAGCAGCAGTAGTAGTAGTAGTAGTGGTAGTAGTAGTAGTAGTAGTAGACGTAGTAGTAGTAGCAGTAGTAGTAGCAGCAGTAGCAGTAGTTGCAGCAGTAGCAGCAGCACTAGTAGTAGTAGCAGCAGCAGCAGCAGCAGCAGTAGTAGTAGTAGTAGTAGTAGTAGTAGTAGTAGTAGTAGTAATAGTAGTAGTGGTAGTGGTAGCAGTAGTAGTAGTAGCAGTAGTAGTAGTAGTAGTAGTAGTTGTTGTTGTTGTAGTAGTAGTAGTAGTAGTAGCAGCAGCAGCAGGAGGAGTAGTAGTAGTAGTAGTAGTAGTAGTACTAGTAGTAGTAGTAGCAGCAGTAGCAGTAGTAGCAGTAGCAGCAGCAGCAGCAGCAGCAGTAGTAGTAGTGGTGGTAGTAGTAGTAGTAGTAGTAGTAGTAGTAGTAGTAGTAGTAGTAGTAGTAGTAGTAGTAGTAGTAGTAGTAGTAGTAGTAGTAGTAGTAGTAGTAGTTGCAGCAGCAGTAGTAGTAGTAGTAGTAGTAGTAGTAGTAGTAGTAGTAGTAGCAGCAGTAGCAGTAGTAGCAGTAGCAGCAGCAGCAGCAGCAGCAGTAGTAGTAGTAGTAGTAGTAGTAGTAGTAGTGGTGGTGGTGGTAGTCGTAGTCGTAGTCGTAGTAGTAGCAGTAGTAGTAGCAGCAGTAGCAGTAGTTGCAGCAGTAGCAGCAGCAGTAGTAGCAGTAGCAGCAGCAGCAGCAGCAGCAGTAGTAGTAGTAGTAGTAGTAGTAGTAGTAGTAGTAGTAGTAGTAGTAGTAGTGGTGGTAGTCGTAGTCGTAGTAGTAGCAGTAGTAGTAGCAGCAGTAGCAGTAGTTGCAGGAGTAGCAGCAGCAGTAGCAGCAGTAGTAGTAGTAGTAGCAGCAGCAGCAGTAGCAGCAGTAGTAGTAGTAGTAGCAGCAGCAGTAGCAGCAGTAGTAGTAGTAGTAGTAGCAGCAGCAGCAGCAGTAGTAGTAGTAGTAGTAGTGGTAGTAGTAGTAGTAGTAGTAGTAGTAGTAGTAGTAGTGTAGTAGTAGTAGTAGTAGTAGTAGTAGTAGTAGTAGTAGTAGTAGTAGTAGTAGTAGTAGTAGTAGTAGGAGTAGTCGTAGTCGTAGTCGTAGTAGTCGTAACAGTAGCAGTAGCAGCAGTAGCAGTAGCAGTAGCAGTAGCAGCAGCAGCAGTAGTAGTAGTAGTACGTAGTAGTAGTAGCAGTAGTAGCAGCAGTAGCAGTAGCAGTAGCAGTAGCAGTAGTTGCAGCAGCAGCAGTAGTAGTAGTAGTAGTAGTAGTAGTAGTAGTAGTAGTAGTAGTAGTAGTAGTAGTAGTAAAGCAAAGAAATTGGCAAAAAGACATGCCGCACATCCATTTCGTTGTTCATCTCATTCAGCATAGTTGTGTTAGTGTGTTCTCCCTCCTGTAGCTGTCGGCATTTTTAAACTCCCTACCAGCAACCTCAAACTGCTCTTGAATCCGAGCATCAGTTTAGGAAATGGTACTGATGAACGGGAGTGCATTTCGTGTTTTATGGGCGCAAGTGATGTTTTGAAAGTTCTCAAAACTGCACGAGCCGTAAATGGATGCAGTTTGAAAACTCAAAACATCACGAATGACAATAAATCTCGTAATGCACGAATTTGTCCATTCAATTTTTTTGTTCATTACATACACAACAAAATTTCTGCAAAGCTGTGTTTCCATAGCAACTTCCTTATTGTATTCTACAACTTAGTTATGCATTCGTGATTGAACATGGCATTCAGGAATGCTGTATTCTGTTGAGTGTATAATATAATAAACGCGCTCGCACAATATACCATTAAAGATACGTTTGTTTCTTGTCAAAACACTTGTGGGGACTGTTTTTTAGTGTTTTGGTGTCGTCTTAGCTGGGTGTTTTTTGGTACTCGGCCAATTTCAAATATATTGCTGTTATTCCATCTGTTTTACGTTGTATATTGGCGCAAGGTATTCTATAACTGTTTTCGTAAGAACGGTTAAGAATTGACACTCATTCACAAACAAAAAAATATGACAAAATGATAGATGATTTTACTTAGTAAGGAGGAAGTGCGTAGTGGTCGTAGTGGTTAAAGGGGCCAAACGTTCGAGTAAGCCCCTATATAGATACTACCACGATTCAGTTACAGAATATAGGGAGTCTCTCAGTGGCAGAACCCTACCTGCATGAGCCATTCAGTATTGAGGTGCTTTAGTTAGTTATAGTACGTGTATAGGTTATCAATTAGTATACAAACTTATTCGTATCTTTCTATAGGTGGTTTGCAACCAGTCTTTAGAGACACATAACAATGATGTAATGTAAAATTGCTGATGGACGAACAAAAGGAGGTAATGAGCGACCTATTGTTTCCGTCCACAAAAATTGCAACGATAACGTAAAACCACCTATATTTCGCTGATTTTCTAAAGCATGGAGAAGGCTTAAAATTTTAGGCGCTCGAGATGACTAATTTTAACAAGTTCTTCGAAATCTTGGAACGAATTTGTTTGTAACACGATGCCTTTAATGTTGAAAAGCATCAACAAAGTTGCATTGTACCCCCTCATTTAACCTCGATTTCAAACCGAGGCCCCCATACAATGACAGGTCCATTTTGTGTTACTATTCAAATGTCATATGTGAATGTCTCTTTAAATATTTAT
This sequence comes from Montipora capricornis, assembly GCF_036669925.1. Classification (NCBI taxonomy): domain Eukaryota; kingdom Metazoa; phylum Cnidaria; class Anthozoa; order Scleractinia; family Acroporidae; genus Montipora; species Montipora capricornis. The sequence continues at coordinate 17,957,482 of NC_090885.1, read as the reverse complement.
TTTAAATATTTGTTTTGTTGCACGTAGTAAAATAGACGTGCGAAAATCAGAGAGCTACCACGAAGTTCCCTATGCTCTTTCAAGGTACCTAACTTTCAAGTAGTGTTAGAGGTAAGCGATAGAAAAATCGCTTTGTTTGCTTTGCTGTGTTTTCAGTCGAGTGATTTCATTCCATGAAAGTCAGCCTGTGAAGGTTCTAAATTCAGCATAACGTAACCGAGATTATCAGTCCGTCGTACTGAACTCCTTTTATTTAACACACCAACGGAATATTTAAGTGTTCTCGCTCCTGTGTGTTGTTTAACGACATCATGTTCGATTTGCAATGAATTTTTGCCACAGTCTGTCGCGAGTTATGGAGAATTCATTCTCTAAAACTCATTTTTATAGCGAAGTCATTTTACGCTCGTTGACAACTTTGCTGTATAGTTCGTCTCATTGAAATTTTTCGCTCAACGAGCAAGGCCGGAAAAAATCAACAATTCCGCAATGGACATTGCCCGTCGTTCTTCATATTCACAAAAGAAACATTAACTTCTGAATTTGTAATAAAGTTGTAATAAAGATGGAAGGACTATAGTGTAAATAATGAGGCTTCACCAATGGTATGCAGGAAAATAATGAAAAAGAAAAATAAGGACAGATAGGAGAGGTCATTCTAATCTCCAGAAATTTGTTACGCTCATATTCAAGCTTTGACGTTTATTTGATTACGAAAACAGTACCAGAAGCAGAAAGGATTTTTTCAAATATGAACTCAAATATGACGAATTGTCTTAATTGCTTTGGTCGATATTGGTTAATGGTCGTCTTCGTTCGGTCAAATCACGAACTGCTGTACATTTTATATATCACTAGTTTGTTGCAGTCATATGTTTTGATATTCTGATTTAACGAGTTTACGAAAAATTCCAGACCAAAATTAGTAAGAAATTTCGCTTACAGAGTTAATTTCTTTTATTTATGAAAATTAGTATAACTAACGCAGCTGTTTTTATGACACGTTACAATATTGACAAATAAGGGAATCGTAAAAGGGCCAAAGCCACAATTTCAGCTATTAATAATGATATACATGTCAATTAGATTTTAAGTAAAGATTTCAAACCATACAAGTTAAGCGAATGAACACGATTTTACAATTTCAAAGCACAAAAACGAAAATGCTTTCCGCTTTTGTCAAGAAGTCGTTCACTCCAGTTTTCGAGTCAAAGTTAATTTATACTTTTTAGCGCATAGATTAAAGATTTCAAACCATACAAGTTAAGCGAATGAACACGATTTTACAATTTCAAAGCACAAAAACGAAAATGCTTTCCGCTTTTGTCAAGAAGTCGTTCACTCCAGTTTTCGAGTCAAAGTTAATTTATACTTTTTAGTGCATAGTCCAATATTTTTTTCAGAAAGATTCATTTTCATGCAAACGGGAATTTTCAAAATATTATGTCATGATAATTTATTATTGATAAATAATTGACGATGTCGTGATCAGTTTGACCTCCATTTGTTTCATCAGCATTCGAGATGGCGCTAGTCGCGTGACGAACGTATAATCCACTAGTAAAAATTGTGCAAATATCGCAGGCAAATAAACCACTTCGACGATGTCACGCAAAGTTATTTTTGGTTTCGCTTTGCTTTTTATGTGAAAAAAGCCTCATCCATTCGTCGATTTCTTATGCAAGGTTGGTGTTCGTGCCGAATTTCATAAGGTTTATTAGAATCCGTTTTGAAATTGAGAGCAACATCGAAACTCAAAGTTGGTGATCCTCACAAACAAATGTATGCCTGAAATACATTTCTTATTAATTGTCTGGGAAGAATCATTTTTCATTTCATCAGTCATTCGTATTTAAATGTTTTTAATTTCATAACAGTGATTTAAGGTTCGAGTTGCTGGCGGTTTTGTCCATGCGAACAAACAATCGGCGAAGCAACCCCTCGCGTCTTCGCCGCTTCGCCAATTGTTCGTTCGTTCAGACAAAACCGTCAGCTACGCAGGCTAGGTTGCGGCAAACGGAAAACGTCGAGCTGAAAATATTTGCTCGGTCGGTTGCCCAAACTCAAAATCTCTTTGCATTTCAGCTCGTTTCTTGCCTGTTGTTAACAGTGATTGAGCAAGTATTAGTCTAAGAGAGAAACAAACTACTGTACAGTGAAAACTCAAGATTTTATGTGTTCTTCTCTCAAGCAGCAGCCTTCCGTTTACCCTGCAGTTGCAACGGTAAACGCCGAAGCTCAATACGAAAATGAGCTATTTCCTGGATCGAAATAACCTGCATGGTTATAATTTCGTAGTTCAATTAGTCTAACGCCAGTTGCTTAACTGTTCAGTTCAATGCGTTGGTTTTATTTCAGCCTCGCCTTTGCCATTTCATTCGCGGGTGTTAATTTTAAATCAAGACCATCAAAGGCATCTTCAGCTGCTCAAGACAAGGGAAAAAATGGAAAACGAACAGATTAATATTACAATGATCGCAAACCCTACCGATAGTCTTGGTAAGTTACCGTAGGTACTTTATCATTTTTAAATGGGGGACCTGTGGTACGCTCACATTTTATGCTGCCTTGTATGTAAGTTAACTCCGTGTTCCAGACGTTCCTCGCACATGTAACAATAGGGAGCTTAAGCAAAGACGAAAACGGCGGCGGCTACGAATACGCTATTTAACAATTAGACGGGTAGCCCGCGAGGGCTACGGGTCAATAGCCCATGAGGCGAAGCCGAATGGGCTATTGACCCGTGGCCCTTGAGGGCGGAGGGCAACGACGTGAAATGACCAAGGAGGACACAAGCACCTGACGTTGAATTCTTGGGAATTTTTTTATCTGGAAATATCCACACCACCCTCAACAATTTTATTCCTGAAGTGTGGACAGCCACTTTTCTGGCCGAGAGACTTGTGGTAATCGCAAAATTATCACAATCGATAACGGGAAATAATTTCAGGTTGGCCGTTTTTACTAGAGACGCATAAATTCGTCTGGGACGAAATTGGGCAAACATCTTTTCTGCCTCTGTTAAGTTCGTCTAGTATAAAAATGGGCACAAGACGCATAATTCGTCTGGACGAACTATCCAGTTTAATGCGTGTTCGAATACGTTCTAAAGTGGATAGAGCGTCCAGGCCCCAGTTGTTCAAAAGGTGGATAACGCTATCCACCTGATAAATCACTATATCCATTGGATAGCGCAACTGGTTTCGCTATTACTTGTCCACTGGATAGTGATTTATCCGGCGGATAGCGCGCGCTTTCCATCGTTTGAACAACTGGGCCTATACGCATAATTTGTCTTGTGTCCGTCTCATACTAGACGAATTTAACAAACGCAGAAAAAATGTTTGCCCAAGTTCGTTGATAACGAATTATGCGTCTTATATAGTTCGTTCAGTCTTTACACTGGACGGATAACATGAGAGACGCATAATTCGTGTGGACGGATTGTGCGTCAATAATTTTAGACAACGTTCCGGTTATCGCCTTCGTCGTCTTTGCTTATGGTCCTTAACGTGAATGGACCCGATGCCTCGCCGCCGATCTTCTATCGTCAGTATATTCCCTTGTCAGTGGTCGAAGGTCGGGTAAACAGACCCGATCCATTGCCGATTTTTTTTATACATTGCCCGCGGGGATGTGCGCATTTTAGCTTTTAATCATCAGGGGCCAGTTGCTCGAAGCGTGGTTAGCGCTAACTGTTGGTTAAGAGGTATCAAAACCTACAGGTTTCCATGGTATTTAACACTGGTTAGCGCTAACCATGCTTCGAACAACCCGGGCCAGTACTCTATGAAACGTTTCCCAGTTTTACCGCCAAAACCAAATGCTAACCAAAAGTACAAACAAGGGCAAGAGCAACTGATGCTTTGTTTGTTGCCACAAACAAAGCATCACTTTTTTATCACTGAACTGTTCCACAGCTTCTCTGTCTTGTTGTGATTATTTCAAATATTCCGCTTCCTGGCATGTTACTAGCCCACTCCGGCATGCCTTTATCCGGTGCCTATTGTTTATAGATGGTTTTCATCTGACGTCACAGCAGCCATGTTGGTGCACAGAACAATAGAGAAAAAAGTCTTTTGGGAATTTGACTCTATTATAATGCAAAACATGAGCCTTAATTTTCTTCTATTTTGTGAACCAACATGGCCGTCTCATCACGTGATTTGAAAACCATCGATTATCCTATCCTTCAAAGCGCAAAGATCTAATACTTTATGTTTGCTGTATTTATTTGTAGTCTGTATTTGTAGATCCGCCCGCAAGTACCACTGAGACGGTTGAAGTTGGCGTGATTGTGATTGGTTTTTGCTGCATCTGCCTGGTGGCATGTGCACTAGTCATCCTACAGCTCCGATCCAACAACAGACGTAATACGGGAAATCGCCCCCAGAGACAAGAGAATGTAGGTGAAACGTCCCGGGACAGGACAGGTGTTCCATTGGATGTAGAGGCACCGCCCTCTTATGACGCAGGTGTGTAAATTAGATCACACATTAACTTAATCAAGAAGTTTAAAACCACTGCCTCTGAGCAGATCCGATCATTGCGCAGTTTAATTTGACCCTAAGTAGTCTTAGGCCAATAAAGGAACTAGTCAGTCTAGTCAATTTAATCTTGGATAGATTCCTTCCACACCGTAGTTTACGGCGCCCTAGTGTATTCGTCCTAATTTTACATTGTCGTCTGAATGCCATGACAAGGTACGGATGACTAATTAGTTGTTAGGTCTTTAATTGCAAAACGCCAGCGCGAATGGAATAATTCATGGTAACGCCTCCACACGTAACTTCTACCGGAAGTAGTTGGAGAGATCACGTTAGCTACGGAAAACTACTGTAAGAACAACTTTGAGTTCTCTGAGATTGTTGAGCCTAGGAAGTGGTATGAGGGGATTAAAGCCTTAACAGCATCAGGCAAAAAGAGACTGCTTGCGGTCTATCATCACGGCATATGTAAGACACTTCACATTTCAAAAGTCAGAGACAGTTTTAAGGTTAAGAATTGCCGGAACTAAATATATATTAGCGTCTATCTTTGGCTTTTCGTGAACGGGAAAAACAAGATAATCTTTCGCTTAAGAATACTGGGCTGATATCTAAGACCATCTAATTGTTGGTCGAGGTCAACAGATCCCGACAAAAACTCCCAAAAATGCGAGGACTTGAATTGTGGAAGCAAGCAACCCATAGGACCTTTGGCCACAATCGAGTGTGTGGCGTCAAAATTGTAGGGACAAATGGACCCGACGTTGTAAACAGGGAACAAAAGATATTTTGAAAGTTCTTGTCAGAAAAATTTGAGCAGTTTCACTTGAACCTTGTCAAACAACACGAAACAGAATGTGCAAACGGACATAAATGCAGGACTCGACAATTACGGTCAAACCTGTTTTCCAACGATGTTGCGATTGCTTTGAAAAAATGTTCGCCGAGGGTACACTTTCCTTTCCTGAGAGAGAGGTTTGGGGCTACCGGATTCGATATCTGACACCTAAGCACTTGATCACCCAATGATATAATTAATGACAGGTATGTCTCTTCTTTGCAGTGATCCGCTCTCCCCATCTCTATCCACCCTCCAGACGGAGCTCTATAACGCTTCATATCTCTGATACAAGACGTAGCTCAGCTTCTAGCACGTTCAATTTGTCACAGAACAGTCTGCATTTCAACCATCACAGACAGGAAGCCCTAGGAGACTCGTCCGAAAACAGCGTGTCTCAGCACTCACATTTTCAACCTAGGGAGAGTAGTGAAGGGGAAACGGAAGAGCCTCCGCCACCCTACCCTGGGATCGTCACATTGTTATCACCACCAAATGCATTTTCGGTCGAACATATTTGTGGAACCAATGCGCGAGCTCTCGAGGAAGTCTCCAT
>NC_090885.1:17944101-17946601 GCF_036669925.1 Montipora capricornis | reverse complement strand
CCACATCATTGACTGACTCTTTCGCGACATAACCACCAATCTCCAGAAAATCAATACTATCCACAGGGTCAACTTCTTCTACTTCACTCTCAACATGTTCGTTCTTACAAATGTTATCATTCGTTTCAACAGCAACTGCTCCAACGGAAACGGGATCCTCTCGCTCAAAATACTTCTTCAGTAGATTAGCATGGTAAACTCTCTCTTTTCCTTTGACTCTCACTCTATAATCATTGAGACCTACTACAGCACTAACCTCAAATGGACCTTTCCACTGCATTAGGAGCTTGTTGTGGTCGATTGGTAGCAGCACTAACACTTTATCTCCAGGTACAAACTTCCTGACTTTAGTCTTTCGGTCGTAATAATGCTTGCCTTTGTTCTAGGCTTTCTGAAGCTCGGTGTGCGCCAGTTTGAGGGTATCTTCAAGCTTCTCGCGTAGCTCAAACACATACTGATAGCTGTTCTTTACTTCAGGCTCCTCCAGCTCTTTCGTCCAAAGCTCTTTGAGAATAAACATCGGTCCTCTGACAGCTCTTCCATACAGCAACTCAAACGGCGAAAAACCAGTAGACTCCTGGGGAACTTCACGATATGCAAACAGCAACGAGTTAATATAGCGATGCCACTGTCTTGGCTGTTCACTGCACAATCTCTTTAACATGCTCTTCATTGTTCCATTAAACTTTTCCGTCAGGCCATTACACATAGGATGATAAGGGGTCGTGGTGAGCTGTTTAATGCTCAAAAGCCGCGTCACTTCCTTCATACACTCAGAGACGAACTGGGTACCAAGGTCACTCAAGATCTCTTCAGGCACTCCCCAAACGACTAAAGATATCCACCAACGCTTCTGCCACAGTCTCAGCATCAATGTTCTTCAGCGGGACAGCTTCAGGATAACGAGTTGCAAAGTCGACCAATGTCAATATATATCTATGACCGTTCTCACTCGGGGGAACAATAGGTCCAACCAGGTCGATTGCTACTCTCTTAAACGGCTTGTCAATTAATGGCATCTTCTCTAGGGGAACCTTCGGTAAGGAACCCTTGTTAACTGTCTTCTGACATACATCGCAGGACTTGCAATAACGAGTCACGTCCCCTTGAATGCCTGGCCAATAGAACGCACTTTGAATCTTATCAGTCGTTTTCTTTATTCCCATGTGACCTCCCATGGTCGATCCGTGCGCTAGTTCCATTATTCGACCTCTCAGCTGCACAGGAACCATAACCTGCTTCGGGGGTTTACCTCCGTTCACATAAGGGTGCTTATAGACGCGGTACAGAACTCCACCTTTCACTTCAAATGAAGTCTCAGCCTGGCCTCTCACAACTACGTCATCTTTCTCCCAAAATTTCTGTAGGCTCTCGTCATCACGCTGCATTTGCTTGAGCTTTTCTCTATCAACTACAGGACTTTCTTTGGTATCCGGTACCTTCAACGGAATATGTTCTCCAGCTTTCTTGGCTTGACTTCTCGTGGTTACAGCACAAGCTTCTTGTACAGGAACTTGCCAGCTTGGGTCTGGGTCGTCAGCGGCTCTTGCGCCTGGTACATTACCAATAATTAAATCATAAACAGCATCGGGAAGACACTGCGCTTCCACTTGGCCCTTGAGATAAGGTGTATCAACATCAATCTTTGCGATGGGAACTTTCCTTGCCGTATTGTCAATGAGCAGCATAACATTAAATTCGCTAGTAAACTGATCCTCAGACACAAGGTCCCTCTTTACTACAATTCCACTACAACCAGTATCTCTCAGGACATCAACAGGCTTCTCTCCAACTCTACCTTTCACGACAGGCATTTTACTTCTCACTCCAGTCAACGGTTCAACACAAGCGCTACTCAACAATGGAATCTTCTTACCACAGGCTAACAGCAGCTTATCATCTTTAATACAGGCCTTAACTTCTTCATCAGTAGGTTTAACCTCAGTTGGCTGAACTAAACAACTGGCACTCACTTGACCACGCTGCACAGGGTTACCATCCTTACTTTGTCCTCCTGATCTGAGTCCACCTGATCGACAGTTTCTAGCTTCATGTCCCTGCTTGCCACACAGAAAACACTTCTTTGTTAGGGTTGGGCAGTTGACAGCTTTATGACCTCGGGTGTTGCACTTAAAGCAATGCAGAGCTGGTGGATTAATCTGCATGTTCTTGGCTTCGTCCCTCTCAGGCTGCACTGTTAGCTTTCTGCCCGCTGAGCTGAACAAATGTTTACCATGAGCCTCCAAGTACTGGTCAGCGATCTTCGCAATCTTTGCTAGAGTCTCAGGTGCCCTTTCTCGCAGGTGAATTGCCAAATCCTTAGGGCAAGAGTCAATAAATTGTTCTTTCACGATCAAGTCCTTAAGACCATCAAAGGTTCGCGCAGTATTCGAAAGCTCTAGCCACCGTAACAGGTATCTGTCCAGTCGCACAATAAACTGCTCCGGACTTTCGTCAACTTCTGGTTTGGATGCTCTAAATTTTCGACGATAGCCGTCTT
>NC_090885.1:17931601-17939101 GCF_036669925.1 Montipora capricornis | reverse complement strand
TTAGCCACACAGATGATTTGTTTCACTTTCATTGAATGTTTATCTCCTAAGCAGTAAAATAGAATGATTACACAAGTTAATTCGACGTTTTTTTAGTGAAAAATGAGCAGCTAACGAAGTAGAAAGTCAAAATGTCAAAGGCAATCAAAAGATATAAAATTATTATAAAAGGTACTTAAAGGGCCTGTGGCACTCTATTGCGCATGTGCGGCTGTTTGATTTTTGACCCGACGGTTCTTTTTTCAAAGCCAGTATCAATGATGGAAATCCTGTTTAATCGACACAGTGAGACGTGCCAAAGTTGTAATAACATTTCTAAACTTCAGTTTGGTAATATACGAAGGACTTTGACGGCATATTGTGTTAATTTTTGGGATCTGTGTAGATAAAATTCATGTCCATGAAAGCCGGATCAGGCGAAGGGGCTCGGGTCGAAAGGTTCTTACACCTCATAGCCACCTTGCATCCAAATAAAGAAGAAAACAATTAATAGCAGATGGGAGAAGGCACATCGAAAGCTTCATATAATGAAAGATGTCCATGAAAGCTGGAAAAAAATAAAGTGACTGTGCGTCGATTCCACTGACACGGCCTTTGCACAACATCTTTTGTCCTTGGAGGTGAGACAAGGAATGGGGTTAGTATTTACACTGATTATTGGTTTCCCTTTAGCACTACATGTATGATTCTTTGTCCTCATCTTAGTGTGCCTTTTATTTGCTATTCGTGTTTTTTAGCCGTCAGTTCAGTTGCCATATCATGGAATGATGGCTTTCAGTGTAGGGACGCACAAGGAGCAATGAATTTTTTTTATGATTAGAATAGGGTCAAGCATGATAGATCTGCTCAGTTTATTTCGCATCATTTGAAAGTCAATTTACCGGTACATTCATTTGCCATTCATTTGGCTACCTTTCTGCACAGAGTACAGGTAGCATTTTTGATCAAGTATTTTGAAATACACTATGTAACTAATACTCTATCAAGCAATTGAATACACTATGCAAGACGTATCACGTTGATGATAAATTGTACAAATAATGATAATAAACAGTAAGTTGCATTCATTTTAGTCAAACAGAAACCACCTGGTAAAACTATTTGTGTAAGCATGGATCACTTTTGGCATACTGGTCCTTTGGAATGTGCAAACAGTATGTCTCTGATGTACACACGCCAATGAGAATTCCCTACACGCAAGTTTTATACATCATTATCAACAATGATGAGCACAGCAGTATGATGATAGTTGTTAATCCTGTAAATGAAGAAATATGTTGTCATGAAGTATGGGTATGTTCATTTTTAAGAACTTTAAAGGACACTGCAGGTTGACACTACTAGTTCAGTAACTCATGGGTTGTTGTTTAGTTGATGTTTGCTATTGGTACCAACTGGCAGAACTGTTTGGCTTACAAAAGGAATTATGGTATAGATGGTTACCTCAAATAAACAATCACAAACCCTGGGCAGTCAATCGCTGTCCTGGCCTAGGTTCATCTGCTTAATGTAACAGTAGTGGAATATTGTAACTAGTGATTACTGTTGATAGCAATTATTAATAATTTTCCTGTCTTTTCATATTTACTGGCCCACAATCTTTTTTCTAGGGAACAAGTTTACAGAGCAAGGAAAAAGTTGACTACCCTTGATTGGAATTACTGGTATCATAATGGCTTTTCATTTTCCATCACTGAGGATCATGCTGACACCATCGTTGCAAGAAAATACAACCAGAGAACAAAATCTTGGGATGTGAGGATATTAAAGGTGTCCAAAGATTGTGGATATATTTGGATGCTAAAGGACAAAATTTTTAAACTTCACATTGATGATGACTACTATTTAATCACTCGTGAAGTCTGTCTGGAACCTGACGATCCCAGAATCATTTCTCCAACAATTGTTGAAAGTGAACCTCTTCCAGCTCATGAGCTCCTAGCAAGATGCAGAAACAGAATGATTTTCACAAATAAGCAGCTCAGAGATTTAAATGCAAAACTTTCAGCTACTGTAAAACTAGGAAAAACATAAATGCCCTCACAATAACATGTTGCAGTGATGAAATTACTAACATTCAGGTGTCAATGGAATGGCTCAAGTCAAGCTAATGAGCCTTGCCTTTTTGCTTCAGTTTTGGTAGTAACTTGAAGTAATAATTATATTAACTGTTTTTCTCTCCAAGTTTTGTGGTGTCATTGTGACATGTAGCACTAAGCCAGCTTTGAAACCAGGACAAGATATACAGTGTATGACTTGACAGTTTGTAACCCAAGATAAGGGCTGACCATACATTACACATTGTAGCTTTGAAATCGTTGTTGGAGTTTTGTCTCATGGTAATATGTTGTATAACTTTAGAATTTTGTCTACTGTGTGATTTCTTATTGTGTGGTTTTGTACATGGCAATTTTATTGCATAGCTTTTGCAAACTGAAATAATTTAATTAAACTACAGTGAAAAAAAACGTAATGTAAATACAAAAAATGGAAATCCCAATTCAGTGCTATGATATCGGAAAATTGACAGTTATTGTAAAAAGCGGTGTTGAGAGTAACATGTGAATACAGATGACAGACAAGCAAAATCAAATTTTATTATTGTTCATATACATGTCTGCATCAAATTATTTGAAGATGTGAAAGCATTAATTATTATTCTAAGAAAATTTCCATTCTTGCAAAAGTTTAAGTCAGTCTAAACCAGAAGAAATGGTGTCACAAATAAATGTAATCTAAATTACCTTTAAAAACAGTTTTTATCCTAAACCAAAGTTTCACAACAAGGCAACTAAAACAAGTCAGTTATTGGGGGTGATGGTATGATGAAAATAATTATTAAAAGAGGGGATCCTGAGATTTCCTGATATTTTCAAATCAATCAATCAAATTAAGTACTTATATAGTGCATGATCCATAGGTAAATGATCTCAGGCGCTTAAAATTAACAATAAGGTTATTTACAATGTTTAAAAATTAATTATGATTATATTTTACAGTTGTATTTTACAGTTACAGTTACAATTATATTTACAGTTGTATGATTATATTTACAGTTAAAAAATTAATAATAAGCTTTTTGAAATAAAAATGTCTTAAGTTTTGTTTTGAAAGATTTTAAATCGTTCTCTAATCTAAGTGATTTTGGAAGTTTGTTCCATTCAAAGGGTGCTACCACTTGAAAAGCTCTGTCTCCTGTTGTCTTGCTTGATTTAAAAGTTGGTGGAGCCAATAAAACTTCATCATTAGATCGGAGATTGTATAGTGATTTCTTCTTGACTTGAACTAGACTTTGTATGTAATCAGGTGATAGTCCATGTATTGCCTTGAAAGTCATCAATAAAATTTTGTATTTAATTCTTAGTTTGACTGGTAGCCAGTGTAGTTTGAACATCAACGGCGTAATACGACAAAAACGTGTAGAATTACATATAAGTCTAGCAGCCATATTTTGCAAGCGCTGAAGCATTTTAATTTGACCATCAGAGCATCCATAAAGATGACTGTTACAATAATCCAATCGGGCTATTATCGTTGCCTGTGTTAGTGTACGAGCTGAATCATATGTGAGATGCTCCCTTATTCTCCTTATATTGTATAGATAGAAATGTCCCATAGCGCACATTTTCGTTATATTGGTATCAAATTTCATGTTACGATCGAACCATACTCCAAGTCTCCTCGCTGTAGTAGTAGTTTTAACTTTAGAATTTCCAATTGTCATTTCATCAAGGGATACTGTGTCTAGTTGTTGTCGCGTCCCTATTACCAAGAATTCCGTTTTTTGTTCATTCAGTTTAAGTTTATCTTTTAACATCCATGCTCTGACTGCTTTGATACAACGCTCCATCGATGTTATAGCTTCTATCTCACTTAACCCACTGTCTGGCTTAAAAGACAAGTACAGCTGACAGTCATCTGCATAAGCATGTGCAATTGGTAAGCTGGTTTTAACCACCTCAAAGAGCTTGCTAGCATAGATGGTAAACAGCATCGGCCCTAAACAGGACCCCTGCGGTACTCCATGAGATAATGCAGTGCTATCAGGGTATGCACCGTCTACGATAACATGTTGCGAACGATCCGACAGATATGACTTAATCACATTAGCGCAGAATCTGTAATTCCAAATGATGTTTCAAGTCTCTGTAGTAAGATCTTGTGGTCTACTGTGTCGAATGCTGCGCTTAAGTCAAGCAGGACTAATAATGTAATATGTCTACGATTCATGTTATGGAAGATGTCATTTACAACTTTTAAAAGTGCCGTTTCCGTGCTGTGTTGCTTTCTGTATGCGGACTGCAGTAGGGGGTACAAATCATTCTCAGCCAGGTGACTATGTAATTGGTCAAAAACTGCTTTCTCTGTTACTTTTGACAGAAACTGCAGATTGCTTACGGGCCTTAGATTCTTATAAGCCGTACCAAGACCGGGTTTTTTGAGGAGAGGCTTGACGAGCGCATCCTTCCACGCTTCAGGGAAAACACCCTGTGATAGTGAACAATTAACGATGGTGGTAATAACAGGTAGCAATTGGTCAAGACAGTCGACCACCAATTGGGTTGGCATTGGGTCTAAATTGCATGATTTTGTGACGGCTTTCTTTATGATTGCGCTAATATCGCCTTCAGACAACTGCTTAAATGATCGTAAAACTTTCGCACATTCCATTTTAGGGTCTGGCGGTACTTCGTGCAAGTCTGATGAAATAGCACATGTGGATTCTATTTCGTTTCGAATGTCATCAATCTTCTTCACAAAGAACCTTGCAATGTCCATTGCCAGTAAAGTTTTATTCAGTTGATCCGGGAATGTAGGAACTAAGTTCTCTTTAATGCCAAGGATCTCATTTGCAGATCTGAAAAGTTTGCGTTGATCAACACTGTTCTCTTCCATAAACTCAGAGTAGAATTGACGTCTTGCCTTATTCAACAGGAAAGTCACATAGTTTCTTCAAGTTTTAAATACTTGTAGGTCTTCTATTGTTCTAGTTCTTCTCCATTTTCTCTCAGCTTTCCTCCGCAACTTTCTTGCACAAACAATGAGCTCATTATACCATGGGACAGTAGGTCTTAAAGTCTTAGTAACAACTTTTAAGGGGGCATGATGCTCCAGCACTGATGATAGTGTAGCATTATATTTTAAGGCCATAGCATTCAAATCTGTTCCACTCACATCTTCTACATACAAATGATTAAACGCACACATGTCGGAATCTTTCAAATCACTTTTCATTTGATTCATATCAATCGATCTTAGCTTTCTGTAGGTGATGGACTTAACAGAAAGGTCAGGTTTTAACAGAAACAGGAAAAAGGTCAGGTTTTATCAGAAACTGGTTTTAACAGAAAGGTCAGGTTTTATTTGGGAGTGGAGGTTCCCTTTAATGAAAAACCACACACTGTCAGCGGCTTTTTGTCTGCTATTACTTCCCAACATTTAGACAGTTTGGAAACCCATATAAACACCTGTTGCTTAGGGAATAGTGTCTTCTAGTACAAAGTACATGCACACAGCAGAGGGAACAACTTTCCTCTTCCTTCTTCCAAGGGCAGTCACCTTGTGTATCTAGGATGTATAAATATTGTGTCGAAACAGAGTTTTCAAAAGTGCCTTGTTTGTGAAATACAGTTGCATCCCCACATCCTTTGTTTTTGATGTCCTGGTTCATACACCTGTAGTACGGCAGTTACCTTATTTGCCCAATTCAGTAACTGGCTTTTGGTCAATAGACCACGCCCCAGTTGTTCGAAGGGTGGATACCGCTATCCACCCTTCGAACAACTGGGCCCAGTTTCATAAATGGCGACCACCTTCACAGTTGTTTTGTATTTATGTTAATCACACCTATTTCCCTCATTTTTAATATTCTTTTGAAAGTTGCTTGTCATAGCAAGACTAGAAAGGCTTGTTAGCTAAAACAGAAGAACACTTTATTTGGCAGGCATTATGAAATAGATCTATACAAATGTAGGTTGCCCATTTGACTATGGTACATCGGCAAGTCAGGTGCTGGCATATCTTCATGGTCAGAGGCATTTTCATCTTGTTCCATAAGAAGGCAATCAGTATAATCCATGCTTCCCACTCCCTCCTGCCTTTATGGCCAGTTTCCATGCCATATTTATCAGCTCCTAGGGAAAGAGACTATTAATGTGGTACATTGCAATTCCGTGAAAGAAGTCCTGCCCTCAAAGATTATTTATTTTTTGAAGTTATGATGTACAATATTACATGGAAGAGAACTCCCCACAAAGACTTCCATAAAAATTTTTTTGACTAGTCACAACTGGCTAGGAACGTTTTTTCTTTTTTGAGAAATCGTTAAACGTGATATGCTTATCAGCTGAACGGTGAAATTGACATTATACAGGTGATGTGGCAGAACAAGTTACTGCAAGTAAAGCAACCAAAATATATTTGAATGCATGGAGATTTCCTAATATGGCGTGAATTCATCACTGATTGTACATTCTGAATGTTTGATTTCTTCTGATTCTTTTCTTCCTCGCTCATCAAATGTTCTTGATTTCCCTGAGACACATTTGCGACAGCTGTTTTTACTAGCACTTTCAAATTGAGAAAATCGCAGCGGAGCTCGAGTACTACCGGTTAACAGGCCTTGATAAACAACTCAGCTTGTCTGTTCAGCCTGCCGGAAACCGCAATCGCTGTGAAAAAAGAGTGTTGAACATATATTATCGCCTACCTTGTTTCTGCATGGTTTCGTCGCTGTTCCACATATGCAAGTCTCTGTGCAAGATAGATATTTTTCCTACAGTTTTCCACGGTCATCCCTGACGTTCAACTGCAGAACACTCGAGGCTACAGCATGACAAGTGAAGAATTCCATTGAGAAAAAGGCCTGGAAATTTCACAAATGGTTCAAATTTTTGCCCGAAACAATTTCATCGAGTTTCCTTACGTTTTTCTCCCAAGGGGTCTGCGGAAACACTGCTTTGTGCTTCGCCATTTTATTTCCAAGATACATCGCACGATAAATATCTCATCTCGCGGGCGTCGTGTGAAGATTTCTATTGGTTGAAAATTGTGTGGTTGTCAATCAAGCTCACGCATGCGCTTTATCGTGACACAGGCCCTTTAATTCTAAATTCTAAAATATACTTTAAGCAAAGTTATTTCAATATTTCGAAGAGCCGATTTTCCGCAATTTGCCTTTTTTCCAATGTTTGCCCCCCAGCATAACACATGGCTAATTTGCATGACAATTTGAAAACCAAAATGGCGGCTATCGTGAATAAGGCCTATTAATTACTAGTGGGAAGATGACCTTTGAGTACAAGCGGTGTTGCGTTACAGGCAGCCGTTGAGAATTTAAACGCGTTGTAAGACTTTGTATGGGGAATAAAATACCGTCGATTATGAAGCCTAAAAAACGCTCAATTTAACGTTCATTCAATAAAATGAATAAAACTGACTCACCTCTGGTGTATTCTTGCGCGTTTTGGTGCTTATTTTACCGTTTCGGGAATTCCGTGT
>NC_090885.1:17906601-17921601 GCF_036669925.1 Montipora capricornis | reverse complement strand
TACGAACTCCGAGTAGCGTACGCCAATGATGGGGATGAACTATCATTAGCTACAACTGCGCTCGTTTACAAAGATCTTTTACTTGCTGGTACTATTGATGGTAACATGTTGCTTTGTAAGTTAATTTACTATTGAAATCGCTGGGTGTTACAATGTTTAATTCGCTCCCTCCGCGAAGCGAAGCCTCCACACGTTATTAATGGTTCGTCCCCTTCAACACGGCCTCGTAATACAGAATATTCAGCAATCTTAAGCCGCGGCTACACGAGCGATTTTTTGATCTCGCTGGTGATGCGATTTTTTCAAATTTTGTTGCGTCGCCAGCGCGCGCTAGCACGCAGCCTTCAATTTGTCGCCAACATTTGTCACAAGTGTAGCCATCCTCGCGCGCAGGCGGCGCAACATAATTTGAAAAAATCGCATTACCAGCGCGAGCAAAAAATCGCTCGTGTAGCCACGGCTTTACGAAATAAGGATCGGACACCTTTTGGAGCAGTTTGTCTCTCTTTGCATCGGTTTAAGTCATAGGATAACTTGATCCTCAAAACCAACTTTAAAAATACAAAAATCCAACTACAATGAACATATTGTTTAATTTTAAACACTCTCTATTACAAATTTTACACTACTATTGTGCTCAAAAGAAAATTAGGGATTTCCCAACAAGTTGTTTGTTTCTCACAATTACGCAGTAAAATAAAGGATAAGAAAATCTCTTTTTAATAAGGCAAACTAGTCTCGATAAAGCCTGATGACACGAATGTCAACTGACGCGAAGAACAACCAGGGAGCTTACGCAAGGACGACGACAACGTCTACGAGAACGCAACAAAAAAATAACTCTAATGAGCAAAAACAAAAGCTCTGCACTCCCTGCAAGTGCGTTTTTCATTTTGGTGCATTTCTTTACCGCCGTCCTCGTCGTGACAACGACGTGAATTGACCAATTTTCAGGTTGTGTAGAGGACGTGAGAACCGAACGAGGCATTTTTAATTTTCTCCCCAAACAACCACACAATTCATGCCAGTTTTATTCCTGCAAATTTGATACTCACTTTCCATTCCGAACGACCTGGAGTTGTAACGAAGTTATTACAATAACGCGAAATACTATTTTTAGACGACGTTCTCCTTGGCGTCGTCGTTGTCCTTGCATAAGCTCCCAATTGACAGTTAAACGTCGCCCGATGTGAAGGAATCCGGAATTCAGTAAATGTGAGGTTTTGGAATCCGGAATCCATAGCGTGGAATCCGGGATCCATTTCGGTGGATCCGGTGAGATTGGAATCCGGAATCCGAGACTCGGGATCTGGAATCGGAGGGCCACCCTAGGGCCACCTGGATTCCTTTACATAGGGCGATAAAAACGTAAATAGTAAAGCTTTTAGTCCTCAGCAGCGTCAAGTGTCATCTCGAGCTCTTTCCAATCCTCGTCAGGCAGATCTGATGAGTAAATTTCAAATTGTGTTAGTTTTATAAACCTTGGGTTATTTATCTCTCACATATCAGCTATCAGACTAAGGAGGGAACTAGCAAAAGGTTACTTAGCCTGAGGGTTGTTCCAGAATCGATGAAACAGTTACCTGTCTCCCTGGGATAGAACGTGTGATCGCCTTGCAGAAGGGCGGTTGTCAAGAGATTTAGTTTTTTGTTCATTCCAGTCTTGTTGAAATGTCTGACTCATCGTTTTTTATTTAAAACTTCACTTTAATCCATAAGTACAATATTGATACAAATTACTTGAACAGCGCGTGGCAGAAAGATTACATGTTTTCTTTTATTACAGCCTTCAAGGCAAAGTATCTCATAGTAAACTGTTCTAAGCCTTCATGGTTCTTTACATTAATTTCAAATTGAACACATACATTGTTCTTGCGTAAGGGATAATAAAGAGTTTAGCTACATATGTCGTGTTTTCGCAGTGGCCTTTGAGAAGAACTGAGTTAAGCCCTTGAAGAGAACTACTGATGCAAACACTGAAACAGGTGATGCAAGCTTCATTGTTTCTTGGCTCGATTACCAGCCGCTGTTTCGAGAAATGAGCCAGCGCTCACTCCTTAGATCACGGCTGGACGCGTGAGGTGAGGCATTGTAATCTCCGCCAATCAGAAACTCGCCTCTACAAATCAGCCAGGTATAAATTATATTTTTTGGTTCAAATTGTGGCTGCGAAGGTATTCTTTGACCCGGCCTGTTCGAGCTTTACAGTGGGAAACATCCAAGATTTCGACAACGGAAAGTCACTAATTTTCCAGTTGACGCCAAGGGCAAAATACGGCTTTTAAATCAATTTCTATGGCAATTTATCCTCAGAATTCGCTAATGTAAGAGCAAGTTAAATTAAAATTGCTGCTTAGTTTATTGCTCCTGTGACACAATTTCTTGTGCATGCGCAGTAGGATCAAGAGCGTGAGGTTTCTGTATTTTTCGTCCAGTCCAGCAGTTTAGCACAATATTGTAAGCAAGATGAAATTAAACTTTTCTTTTTGTTACTATGAATTCAAGTTGACCTATGACCCAGTCAGTAATAATCCCGGAGAACGCTGGATGATTCTTCATTTCTTTTAAACAACAGATAGGTCATGCCCTTACTTACCTTCAAGCAATTTGAAAATAATTCCACAGCTCTGAATGGCCTCTCTCGTTACTCCTGTAAAATCAATTATACGCTGATTCGTAGTTGCTAGAAAGTTCATGCTTTGCAGAAACTTGCAGTCGCCCCTGGTCAACGGCACAGGAAGTAAAATCCTCGTCTCATCAGTGGTCAATGTTCTTTCAAACTGTGAAGAGATGACACTGTGAGCACATTATCACTTGATTTTCGCGAGTTTGCTATTCCAGTGGTTTTGCTTTGCCACTCTCGTGATTTGCCAAAATAGTGTGCTTTTACATCGTTAACCAAACGAAAGCAAAAGAAACAATACTGTTTACGTGGGATACCGACCGTTAACGTGTCTGTAGTTTAAAAAATATGCTACCATTTAAAAGATATAAGCGGCCAGGTTTTGTAAACTACAGGATTACAATCAAAAAAGAAAATAAAAAAACGATGTCTTCTACCCGGTCACCCATCCCAGTACAAACTCCTTCAAACCGGGATTAACTAATTGCGTGGCGAGTTAGCATACACTTGTCCGAATTTAGCGAAACCCCGAGCAAATTGTAGACGTTCTTTGCCTTCCGCGTTCTATGTATATGTAATCATTTTGACTTGCTCCGACTGATTTTCCCCGCGCTTGCCAGTTTTGGTCAAGGAAAAGCTAGAATATTTCTTAGAACCAATCGAAAGCCAACAGAGTGATGATGCCGTTTTCTCTCTCAATACCTGTGTCACTGCCCTGAAACTATCTACCGCCTTGTGTTGTTATGCTGATTCCAGATCTTGTTTACCTACCTCGTTCCCAGGGTCTCTCTTCCGGAAACGAGGTTGCTGTTCTACCTCCTTCCCCGTCTTGCACAGATGTGTGAATCAATCAAGGGAGGTATTCCCCAATCCTCAAGCCTATATCCTTCAGATCTACTGGCGAGTTAACAATTTAATTTTGTTTCTTGACTCACCCATCCCAGGTATTTTCTGACCCGCGCTTTTCGTTGCTCTCGGTTCTTCTCTGTCATTAGAACCGTCTTGTATATAGTGTCCATCATTTCAATGTCTTCGGCAGTGAAATAATCTGGAGTCAAAAGTAAAATCTATTCGATAAGAGTAGGGGACGTAGTCCCCGGTGTTGTGGTCTGACGTAATCTGGGTGGGGGAATCTTTCACTTCCTAAAATTAATTGTAAACTGCGTAACAAGCAGTCTGCCTTAAGTCCCCCACAAAGCATTGTAAATTAGTCCTGAAAAGCCCCCAGGGGAGAGACTATATATTTGTGTTATGGCAATTACTTCGTGACTATTGTAAGAGTTTTAATGCGACAAAGGTGTGGCTTTCAAGAAACAAATAAAAACATCTTTATTTCAAAAGGCATAACCCACTGACTCCCTGAACCACCAAAATCATCTGGCGTTAGACGTAGTGAAATCTACTAAGTCCCAATTCAGGGATCAATGGGTTAAAAGCATTTTCTACTATTTTATTTTCAATTTCTTGTTTATATCATGTGATTTTATGTGTATATTTTCTCTGTATTTAAAAGTATATTTGGGACAATCTCGGAGCATAGAGCAGTTTTCAATAGCCCTTTTTACGGTTAGTTTTTCTCATTTGCATTACAATATAATCTAGCATGTATGTGAAGCAATTTCGGGCTATTTTGTAGTTTTAACCCAAAATTGCCTCGCATCCACGTTACATTGCAATGCAAATGAGAAAATCTAACCGTGAAAATGGCTATTGAGTGTCGAAAGTAATTTTAGCGAATTACTTTGGTTTTGCACTACGTCACTCAACGTGATTGGTTCAAAGTTCTGGTGCAACTTTTCAACAACCAATCAGAAGTGCACATTTTACCGCGCTTTGCAATTTGTGTCGGGTAGGTGTAATTACTTCGAGTTTTCATTGGTTTACTGGACTTTCTCCCATCTTTTTGACGGGCCAAAGTAATTACTTTGGTTTTGGTTTTACGACACTCGACTGAAACTCGCTCTATACAAATTGGAAACGTTTGTTGAGGTGTAGGCACTTAAAGAATTTTTAACAGCACAGCTGAACATCGTTTATGATAGTCTGCGCTACATTCATTATCATTAATAATGCTAAAGAACTGTTTACAAGTGTAAATTTTGATTCCAATCCAGACATTTAGGAGAAGGGATCCATGTTTTTAAAAAGCACTAGGCAATGCCCTCCATATCCTGCCTTATTTGCTTCGTTTCTACATAACCTAAAGCTCTGACGTACCTGGTAAATCATTGCCATCTGCATCCCGATCAATTGGAATCCCTTCATCATCATCATCATCATCTTCCTCAGTTCCTCTTGATATCCTGGTTCCAACAAACTCCCCTTTCACCAACTCCAGCTTTTTGCTTGTTTCATTGTACTGAACGCGACAGTACTTGAAGAGAATTGGCCCCCATGCATCCCTAGTTGCCACACCTGGAGGGATGATTTTTTCCTTGTATGTGCAATGGCCTATGGATTTCAAAACCTTAGCTATAGGAAGCTCTGATAGAAGCTCCAATACTGCATCCACTCCCCGCTGAAAGCAGAAAGAGATGACAAAAATGTCAATAACATCATCATACAAATTGCATATTGGGGAGCTTAAAAAACGACGATGACTTCAGTAACGAAAATACTATGGACTTTAAGATCTTCGATTGCGACGTTGACGGAAACGTCACCTCAGAATATAACTTTGCTCTATCGTAAGTCTTTCGCGATTCTTTCATCTCGTTCTTGTTGTATAATTATGCGGCCGAAGGATTCTACAAAAAAATTGGTTAGGAGCGGTTTCAGGGTACAAATGGAGAATAAGGGTTTGCATTTGTACTCTCACAAGTTTCACCGCGCACCGATGGCTCAGTTGGTTGAGCACCGGGATGTCACGCGGGAGGTCGTGAGTTCAACTCAGGGTCTTTAAATAACTGAGGAAAATGTGCTTCCTTTGTAATTACATCTGCAAATGGTTGGACTCTCTAGTCTTCTCGGATAAGGACGATAAGCCGGAGGTCCAGTCTCACAACCCTTCAATGTTATAATGGTGCGGGACGTAAAAGAACCCGCACACTTGTCGCAAAGAGTAGGACATGTAGTTCCCGGTGTTGTGGTCTGTCTTCTGTTATATATCATGGTTGGCAGGGTAAATGCTCGGAGAAATTAGCTACACCAAGCTACTCCAAAAATCCGAGGGTAAGTAAAGATATATGATATGATATGATATGATATGATTTGAAGTTGTCTTCAAAATCTCAAATTTGGTGATTCCTCGTCATTGTTATGCAAAGTACCGCAAAAATTAATGCAAGACAAAATGCGTTGCGCACGTGCAGCACAATTATTTTTCCTCTTTGTGGCGTTGTCGTTACCTAAGGTCCCGTCCACACATATCCGTATTCGTTTGAAAACGCAGCATTTTTTCTCCGTTTTCAGCAAAATTCGCAACCACACGTAGCGTTTTCGCATCGTTTTCGCCCGTCCACACGTATACGATGAATTGATTTGAAATCGATAACTTTTAAACAATAACCTGACTACGCATGCTCGACGCATGAGTATTCGGTATTATGAACTCGCGAAATAAGAATTTGGCGCCATCTTTTGTTAGGATAGTAAGATTGAAGAAATAGCAAAGCTAAATCTGCTTGAAAACAGGCAATTAGGTTTGAAATAAGCCCAAGTATTAAAGACAAGGAAGTGAAGCATCTCTGCGGCATCTTAAATAAGTTTACTAAATTATGATAATATTGCACGGAGTGGATTGGAACTGATAGTGTGAGGTCAACGTTTTCGAAAAGTTCCCTTTTCGTTCATCCGCAAGTACTCGCGAAAACAGCGTTTTCAAAAAGTTCCACTCTGGAGAGCGTTTTTGAAAATCTTCATTTTCAGTGATCGTTTTCATCAGATACGTGGGGACGGAAGCAGTATCCGCAAAGAAGAAGTTGCGTTTTCAAACGGAAAACGGATACGTGTGGACGGAGCCTAAAATCCTTATTCACTTCAAAGTGTAACTTTTAGGCTTCCTTATCTCAAGTATTTCGTGATTATTCTGTCTTATTCACATTGTACAGTACGGACGAAGCATTGTGACAGGACGTTGTCGTCAAAACCTTAAGATTGTTTTTTTTCTTTCAAACTGTTGTAACGTAGGGTGCGGCGAAGAAACGTGTGAAAATGTGTGACGCGCGTTCAGCACGACCAATCAGTTTTCCTCTCTAAAGCAATAAAATTATTGTTTTCTGGTCTTGTCGCTGTCGTAGCCGCGATCGTTTCTTAACTTAACTTTGAATTCCTTTTATTGAAATTAAAAAAAAACGCCTCAATGGTAGGGGCAGTGTGGCGCGAACTCTTCCTGAGTTCGATTCCGCGGTCGAAACAATCAATCGGAGTCTTAAAGTGACTAAAGCGTAAATGCTGTTGTGGTCAGCCTCAACGCCAGCTAATAACTGTAATCCCGAAGCCAGCCATAACTTAGGAAACTGTAAGAGCAGGAAAGATTGTGAAACCGCCAAAGATATTGTGAAACTGATTTACCCGTACGATGGAAACATAAACACAAGCAACAGGCCTATAAGGCAAGGCAAGGCGCTGAACACACGTTTTACGGTTGGGTGGAGCGAGCGCCACACCAATCCGTTTCATGTAACACCAGTAACACTGGTACTCATTTTAGCGAGAGTGAACTGCGGAGCGCACGTGTCAGTGGAAAAAATAAATATAAATAAATATCCCCTAACATAGAATGTTCACTGCCGTACCGAGTAGGGTTACTAAATACCATGACAGTCGTGCATTTTAATTTAAAAACGAGAGTGCCAAATAAACTTCCGACCCGAAATCAAATATTCGGAATAACCTTTTTTGGATTGAAACCGGCGAAAAATGCAGGGAAAAAATATTTTCCAAACCAATTTCCACCTGACCGAATGCATAAATTGCGGCCAAAAAAATCTTTTGTTTATGTGCTAATTAGCCTCACTAGCCTCGTTTGCATGGACAAAATACAAAAGAAAGGTTGCTTGAGAGCGAGGGTAGTGAGTCTCATTAGCACATAAACAAAAGAATACATCTTTGGCCGCCATTTTG
Source organism: Montipora capricornis (assembly GCF_036669925.1). NCBI lineage: Eukaryota > Metazoa > Cnidaria > Anthozoa > Scleractinia > Acroporidae > Montipora > Montipora capricornis. Next base: position 17,913,914 of record NC_090885.1, on the reverse strand, counting down.
CATTCGGTCAATAAAGTTTTCTACGCATATAAACCAATTGAGTATCTGATGGAAATGGGCCCACACAAGGACAGAGTAAAACTGACCAGGGTGGGTCAGAAATTTTCTCTGTCCTTGTGTTGGCCCATTTCCATTAGTAGCACTAACGCTCACATGGTTTATATAGGCAGAAAATTAGCACTAACCGATTATTACCCCCTGATAGTTAAGTCTGTTGAAATATAAGTGCTACACGGCCTACGTTTGCTAAAACGTAACCCTTCTCTGACGTAGTATGGCCGTGTAGCTACGTCGAGCCACAGAAAGCAGGCGAAAAACTAATCCCCGTTTATGTTTAGATGTTCTGGTTACAAGAAGTAAAGCTGGTTTGAACCTGCGACCCAATCAAAGACCAGTACCTGGTCAGCGGTCAACTTAAAAAAAGCTGACCTCGATGAACTCTAAGCTGGGGCCCACAATATGGCCATGTGATACTGGTCAACGGATACCTTGTTTTGACAGATTTCAATTGACCATAAAATGGATGTCCAATATCAAAAATGTACGCTGTAAACAGCCGCCATGTTGGGCGTATTCATAATTATTATTATTATTATTAGGAAATTATTAAATCATTGGAAAACATTGTCGTGCGCACGCAGCCACGAGCAATACCGCTAGCCATGATTATCATGAGACAAGCAACTCATTGATTCCTATGACATTAGTGCTCCTCTTGGCGGCTCATCTGGCCGCCGCGGCTCCGCTGTTAGGGACCTTTAGATCAGAGGACAAGGATGACTACGAATACTAGTTTCTCGTACTGAGCATGGGTGTAATGTTTGGAGGCCGTTTTTTTTCGAAGTACGCGTGCTCGTCACGAGTACTCGTAGCCGTAGTAGTACTCGCCCTCAGATATAAAGGTTCCTATTCGGAAGTTAAAAGAAACGACGACGGTTCGTTTACGACAACGCCACGACAAAATATCATTGGTTAAAAGAGGAAAAAGAATCCTGCTACTCTAACTTGCGGCCCGCATTTTCTTGCTGTACTCTGGATAACAACGTTAAGGTGATTCCTTAGTAATAGAAGTTGTCGTAAGATTTTTTTAAAACTTTTCTCGATTGTTCCCTATATTATGGTGACTCGAAATGTGCAATTAAAAAAGTAGGTCACCAAGCTCGTTTGAGAGACATAACTTGCTCAAGTTACTCATTTAATCATTGCGCCTTCATCTATCAAGGACAAGTTTATTCCATCGGTTCAGGCTACGTTTTGCACGAACAGGAAGCACAGCTTTGACGTAATTCTTGAAATAACAAAACAGGTGAATTGTGTTGCTCAAAAGGAATAATTTAATGTTTGTTTTATGGCACAGGCACAAGTCTTGAAAAGGCACTGACTACAAATGTTCTTCGGGTGCGTGATCTCGAGGAGACAATTTTGTGTCCACGAGTGATGGCTACGAATACTATCTTTCCTGTAACTTTTTTTTCTGACGTAAATTTTTTGTAATTTTTTTACAGCGCAAAGAAGATGAGTAAGAGAATAAAATTATGCCAAAAAAAAGATAGGTCACCAACCTCGTTTAGGAGAAAACAGAAAGCAAACCAAGCTCGACCCCTCGACAACACGTCTCCCCGATAGCGCGGTTTCACTTTCACAGTCGGACTTAAATCTTCTTTAGTATTATCAAGGCTATCACTCGACTTTTTGTTTTGTGAGAGTCCAAAACGTTTCTTGTTTTGCTCTTTACTGCTGTGCTCTGAAAACGGCCATTCTTCTTTCTAGCGAGCTTTCCCTCACGAAAGGTCGGCATTTTGAAATGTTTTTGGCCACGTTCGATATATCAATATTCACACATTGGTACGAGTCTTTATGGTTAAATTTAAACATTGTTTTGTTTAGAAATATCCGTTGAGACTTGTGAGACAAAGAGCCATGAAATTTGACCATAAAGCCTCTTAGCCATGCCTGAATACGAACGGGGCTTACACTGTGTTATGCGCAGAACAGGATGCGCAGTGCAATACTAGGGAATCACCTTAAGTCACCAAATTTGAGGTTTTAATGACAACGTGAGCGTCCAAATGCGAATCTTTCATTCTATACTTTTACTTCGAAACCGCTCGTATAAATTCAATTTTAGGATAATTCACACACATACTGAGTACGAGGTGAACGAAATGCAATAACCGCGAAAGACTTAGGATTGTGCAGTTACCTTTTGAAGTGACGTTAACGTCGTCGCCGCGGTAGTAAATCTTCAATTCCCCTGTAATGCCCGGCTCTAAACCCAGGAGTCATATCATAACTAAGTGGAGTACGATCGTCCAGGTGACTGTAGTCCTAAAAAGGATTGTTTTGGGTGACATTGCTCGATGTTTCTACAACCTGAGTGGAAGTCATCTTCTCTGCAGAGTCAAACAAAACTTGTCCAAGCGTTCATCAATGTCATCCAAAACAGTCCTTCTCAGGACCACCCTCACCAGGACGATCGTACTTTCCTAAGTTATGCACACGTATTATGTTAAAATTATTAGCCCATGCACACGTCGAGACAAAACAGTTGCAAAAATTTTCCTTCATATAGTATGCGCTCGTTTTCATCCCGACGAAAATCCGAAAAGGCACAAATGTTCTAAAATCTGAGTTAGCGTATTTCGTGTGTGCTAATGCTCACGTCATACGGGTAAAACAGACTTGAATTAAATAATATTTTCTCAAAGATTGAAAGGAGAGTTTTCTTTTCCCCCAGAAAAAAAAGTATTTTTAACATGTCAGAGGTTCCCTTTGAAGGAGAAAGCTTACAGAAATCGCAAATCGGAAAGAAAATTTCCCAAAAACGCACAACTACAACTGATACAAAATTGATATCATTGATATTAAATGCAATAATCACATTTTATGTTGCCTGAAAGCCAAAACTGGAAAGCGCAAAGAGGAAAGGTAAGTCGAAACCAACCTCGTCCCCGGGGTCTTCTTCGTGAGTAGACCCATGGGATGAGGTTGAGTAGAAACAAAAAAATTAAGTTAACAAAAATGAAAATATTTGCTCCAAACAGAAAAAGACAACAGTAAAGGGTAACTACCTTTTGTTGCCTGTTTCCTTGAACCTCAAATCTTTCGCTGTAAACCACAGATGTTACAAGAAGCAGTTCTTGATCTTGTAAACAGCTCATCATGTTGGTATCCAGGTCAAAGCTTTCTAGTATTTTACGGAGATCTGAATCCGATATATATTCCTGACTAATTTTCCCAAGCTGGAGGTCTCCAAGGTTCTCATCAATAGTCAGTGATATCTCGCCGGTTGAAAGGCCCAAATTACCTTTCCTATGGCTGCACAGAAGAAAAACATTGTTTTTGTCAGTCCCTCATTGTAGTTACCAGCAGCCCATGAGTAGGAGCGAACAACAGCCCTATACTCCTCTCAAGACGTTTTGACAGACCGATTTATTTGTAGATTGAATTTCCCGCGATTTCCCGCAGCCTGATTACCAATCACAAAAACTAACTTGACGTCATAGCGTCACCGAACCGGAACTGAAGTTAGTATAAAAATAGATCAGTCGGTAAAAATGCCGTGAAATAGGCTTAGTATGGGAGTTGTTTCCTTCTAGTCCCGGGCGACTGAGTCACTTATCTTCTCTGTCTCCCGAGTGCCATTGATTGGCAAGCTCTATTCGATCCTTCATCAGTGGGGGTTGCCATTCCTCTTTCACTTTTTCAAAATGACTTTTCCAGGAATTCCATTTTTTAGTCCGATATATGAAAGTCCGGCTCGTGGGTAACGAAAAATAAAATGGAAAAGCAAAAAGAAAAACAAAACAATAAATATATATTTATTACACATGAGATTTTATTCCATAAAGCAAACTTGTACAAATCCATACGTTTTATTTTCGCACGTGAAAAAAAGCTATACAGCCAATCAGAGCGGCGTACGGCTCTTTCACATGTGGAAGTATAACCAATCAAAGATAGCGTAAAGGCCTTTCCAAGCCAATCACTCGTGCATCTCGTGCATCTCATGCAAATCGTTCGTTGTTATTGAATCAAATTAAATTTATATTTGGTTCTATGGTTAGTGAGTTTTTACTGGGTTACCAGTATGGCAATCCCAGTCGGAAAATGGGTAATATTTCTCCGTTTTATTTTTTCCGTGTCGGTAAAAGTCTTGCCTATCACTCCCCACTCCGGTGCACACGGGAGGACATTTAATTATTAATCTGGAATGGCGTGGAAAGTCATTGTAATGCGAATGGCGTTTTAGTGCATCTTTAAACAAAACTGTATACCCTCAAGAATGGAACGTCAATTGGACAAACAACTTAGGCGGTGAAAAGTAAATATTTGGAATCTTTAAAGCGACAGTGTTTACTCAAGTCGCATCTTAGTTGTCTGGCAACTCACATTACCCGGTATTTTGTACTAAACTCTGCAAAGGTAAGAAAAATTTGGAAATGTGATAGTGAAGAATTATTTGAATGAAAGCTTGTTGTCCCTTTTTTGCTTCATTATTTACGGTCAAGGTTCTTTCGAAAAGGGTTTGATGTGAACTGTCAATAATTTATTTAATTGCATATGCCTTATGGCAAGGATTGTGTCTCTTGTTTGCACACTCGCAATTGAAATAGGAAGGGTTTTTGCCTCTAATAGCAACTATGTTTATTTTAGGAAGTGAAAGATGCCCCTGTCCAGATAACGACGATAAGCACAACACCGAATAGTGAGTGGGTTCTTTAACGTCCCATACTATTTACTTTCCAACAAGGGCTATGAGAAGGGACCTCCGGTTTTCAGTACTTATCCGAGAAGACTTGAAAGTCTAATCATTTGCAGATGTAATTACAAAGGCAACACAGTCTCCTCAGTTATTTTAAGACCCTGAGTGTTGGTCCGGCTGGAGTCGAACTCACGACCTCCCGCATGACAGCCCGATGCTCAACCAACTGAGCCACCGTTGCGCGGTGCACAATAACAAATAACAATAACAAAATTGAACGTAGCAAAAATCCCCCAAAATGTTTGTCGCTGATCGTAACTTTTTATTTTTGCAGTTCGAAATTAATGTTGTTTTCATGTCATAAATTCTATTGCTGATAGCAAAATATTTTAGTCTCGATCGACCGTCCTGAAAACGTACTTCTGCTCTTCCTAAAAACTGTGTATCAATATTTATTTACTTTTGCATCAATAATTGTTTTGCATAAAGCAAACTAAAAAAATATGTACCTTGCTTAGTTTGCATTTGTTAGCGTTTCAATAGAATTTTCGGCCCAATGCTTTTGTTATACGAAGTGGTATATTTTTTAGGTCAACCATCCAGATACTAACCCCACCGGATAGGGTAAACTTCAGTGAACTTCAGTGAACTTTGTATTACAAAGCTGTCAGATGCTCAGACTGCACGCTTAAATTTGTGGTGAAAGAAGTTGTGCGGGAACTTGAAAATGATCAACGTCAGCCCAGACGCCAATGTTTGTCGATTCCCTTTTATTTTCTTCAATCTTTCTGGGTTGAGTACTTTGCTAATAACCACATGACTTCTCAGGGGGCTATTTAACTATGACTTCTACCATGGCACTACAATATACAATACCAAAAAAATATCGTGTACTGTTAAACTTACGTATTACGCAAAGACAACTTGAATCTCCTGGAAGACAAACGCAGCTCGGTTGACAATATGAAATAAAGCGCTGTGTTACTTCAGTACCACACGTAAGCAATGCATGTCTATTTTTTCTAAAGATGACAGGAATGTCTTCTTTCTGACAAATGATTAATAGGCCGGTAGCCAGATTTTAACCTCAGAAAAGGATTTGTTTTGTCGTATGAACATGTGAGCCAAAGGGCCTCTGCTGGTGCGACTTCTGGGTGACCCCTTAAATGGCTTTAATGACCCCCGACTTGAAAACAATTGCCTGGAACGCTGCAGTTTAATACCACCCAACTCAGTCCAGTCGTACCACAGTTAACCCAGTGTACGCTCATGGAGCGTCTAGTTTATTTTTTTCCGTGTCGTAAAAGTCTTGCCTGTCATTCCCCTGCTAAGTGGTATCTTTGTGCATAGAGCCTTCTGCCCGTATTTTCTTAGGATCGAGAGGGTAATGGGAAATGCGTAGATTTCTCTGGTGGACACAGTAGAACGATTAACTTAACCGGCAATGGCGTCGAAACGCTAATGGCGTTTTAGTGGATCGTTGAACAAAATTTACCCTTATGAAGCTCAATAATGGCAAGTCAATTGAATACTGAACAAGACAGGCGGTGAAATGTTAAAAGCGACGAGTAATGGACTTCAACAACAATCTGTCGCCCGTCGAGCCGAAATCAAAGTGAGCTACATTTCTAATTTTTTACCAAGTGTGCTGTTATGTAGAACACTGAAACCAAATGGAATATTCTCTGGTAACGTATGGGTTCAACAAAGACAGGGAACGAATCGAACACCTTAAGTGGATCTTTGATCAACTCTGCACAGTCTTCAGGTAAAAAAATAATTGTGACAGCCAAGAATTATTTGAAAGAAAGTTTGTCGTCTATTTTGTGCTTCATTATTCAAGGAGAAGGTTCTTCATGGAAACGGTTTGATCCTGAAATTTTAGTTTCTTGTAATATTGCGCATATTTGACACGATTGAGTTTTTTCTCCTTACGCACGAAATGAAATAGGAAGGGGTTTAATTGCCTTTAATAGCAAATATGTTGTTTGTTTCAAAAAATTGCTCGCTGGAAAAGGTGGCCTTTATGAATTCATCATGTTTTATAATATGCGAGCTTAACTGGATTCTTTTTATGGCAATAGCAAAGCATTTTCATGTCAAAATGAGGTTAGCGTTTTTCTGTTGTGCTAACTTAATTAAAATAAACATTCTGCCTTGCGAGTTTGTTATTCTCGTTAACCAGCAATGGCGTCGAAAGTCATTGCAACTCGAATGGCGTTTTAGTGCATCTTATGTTGTTTGTTTCAATAAAATGTTTCGCTGGAAAAGGATTCTGTGATAATTTCTGCCTTTGTGAATTATAATATCATGTTGTGTATTGAATTTTCGAACTTAACGTTGAAACGTGATACGGGAGGATAATTTTAGTATTGCTCTGTAAGCAGGAAAGGTTTCACGAAAATAAAGAGGTCTGTTGGAAGCGTGCTTGAGTTTCAACAAAATGAGCCCGAAAATCAGCAAAAAATTGTGACGCCGATGAATAATAAAGTAGCTACTATTTCCAAAATGATGGAATTACCTGGTGATAAATAACCTCGTCTTGGAGAGTAAATTTTTGACTTTGCAGAAACAAACCTCCCTCAGAGTTTGGGCGATTGTGATCTTT
>NC_090885.1:17896601-17901601 GCF_036669925.1 Montipora capricornis | reverse complement strand
AAAGAGCAGAAGAAAGTTTCCAGGACGATCGCTCGAGAATAACATATTTACGACATGAAAACAACAGTTATTTTGAACCGTGAATATAGAATATAAAAAGTTACGAACAGCGACAAACATTTTGGGGGATTTTCGCAACGTTCTTTTTTGTTATTGTAAGTTTTGGCTGCACAAATAAATCGCAAAATCGAAAGTGACATCGCCGAATTCAGCGGGCGCTGTAATGAAGTTACCGCGGCATGTTTACTCGCCAAACAGTGAAGCATCTGTGTCATATGATGGCAAGATACCGGGTTTTTGTAAGTTTCTTTTTCTATCAAGTGTTATAAAGTTTGACAATGAAATGAGCGAAGTCAAAACAAAGATCACAATCGCCCAACTCTTGTTTATGCAAAGTCAAAATTTACTCTCCAAGACGCGTATGACGTTATTTATTCTAACCAGGTAATTCCATCATTTTGGAAATAGCAGCTACTTTATTATTCAACTGCGTCACAATTCTCCACTGATTTTGGGACTCATTTTGTTGAAACTCAAGCACGCTTCAAACAGGCCTTTGAACCCTTTCAGCTTACAGAGCAATACGAAAAAACTTCTCCCATATCACATTTCAAGCGTAAGCTCGAAAATTCAATACACAACATGATATAATAATTCACAAAGGCAGAAAATATCACAGAGTCCTTTTCCAGCGAAAAATTTATTGAAACAAACAACATATTTGCTCTTAGAGACGAAAACCTCTTCCTATTTCATTGCGTGCGTGAAGACAAGAAACTCAATCGTGTCAAATTACCATGTACTTCATGTAAATAGAGCTCGCTTTGATTTCGTCTCGACGGGCGATAGATTGTTGTCGAAGTTCAGTACTCGTCGCTTTTGAGATTCCTGCCTAGTTTATCCAACTGACTTTACATTATTGAGCTCCATAAGGGTATATTTTGTTTAAGGATCCACTAAAACGCCATTCGCGTTACATGACTTTCGACGCCATTGCAGGCTAAGTTAATGATTCTGCGCAGTTCCACTACCCTCTCGATCCTAAGAAAATACGCGCAGAAGGCTCTATGCACAAAGACACCACTTACCAGCTAGGGGAGTGACAGGCAAGACTTTTACCGACACGGAAAAAAATACAAAAAAAAACCCGGAAATCTACCTATTTTCCGACTGGGTTTGCCATAGGGTAACCCAGTAAAAATAATCACAATATGAAATGTGACAGCCAAGAATTTTTTGAAAGAAAGATTGCCTCTAATAGCAAATATGTTATTTGTTTCAAAAAATTGTTCGCTGGAAAAGGTGGCCTTTATGAATTCATCATGTTTTCTAATATGCGAGCTTAACTGGATAGTTTTTATGGCAATAGTAAAGCATTTTCGTGTCACAATGCGGTTGGCGTCTTTCTGTTCTGTTAACCTGTGTTAACTTAATTAAATATACTATGCCTCGTGATTTCCACTCTCAAAATTACCTCTAGAACCTACTTTTTGCGTAGAATAAGCTTTTAGAATTATGTCCTTGTCCTCTGTGGTGATACTTGACGATTCGGGAACGTTTTGTCAAAAAAATATTCATAACGGGTCACACGCGCAACTTGATCGCCCGCAAAAAAACTCATGAAATATTCACAGACCGGTCGATTTCTCTGAAAGGGTGATTGCTAACGAATAGAGAAAGATTTTCACAATAACTAAAAGTTCCTGTGTTAAGCATGGAAATTCGACGATGCGGTAAATGAGACTAAATTTGTTGCCTGCGTTGCTATTTTTGTGTTTTGACAGATTTTGACAGAATATTAAATTATGAAAAATATCTACGGAATACGGATAAATCGTTAAAAAATCTTTATTTTTAGCGGTTATTTGAACATAAAAGATGGAATGCTTGGCGAGAAATAATATTTTGTTGATATTTGAAAGAAGAAAAATTTCGCAGGAATCAGGAGGCGGTGAAAATGAGTTACAGTGTGTAACAAATTTGCATACGTGCGTTGAAATGTGATCCGCTAGGAGACTGGAATTTTATTTCTCTGACAAATGATTTTGTCATTGTAGTGTAAAATGAAGTTTATTTAGTTAGGCATCAATATTTCTTTAACTTCCTGGTTAATCCAATTTATTGCTACCAATTACTAGTGCGAAGATTGTTTACATGGAACTCACGCTTTTTGCGAATTTTGAGTGTCACGAAATTACATCATTTGCGTGACAAATGTCCCTTTACCCTAACACAAAAACATTCAGATAGTAACAAACTTCATATTTATTAACCATTTCTTCTGCTTTTGTGCTTGTCAGCATTGTGATTTGCGATAATTCGCAAGTCTGTTTTTGTATCTCATAGATGTTTGGCTCGTCATCGGGGTAAAAACCTTTGAGATTCGCAGATGACGTAACACAAAGGAACACAAAAGAGGCAAAAAAACATCAAACAATAACGTAACCCTACCACGAGCTAACAAAACAAAGAAAAATTTTCACAGGTTTTTGCACCGAGGTAAACCAAGATGTTCAGATTTTCAATTACATGGCCGCTCAACCTCGCGATTGTGTAAATAGTTCACCCTGAAGTCACAATAGATACGTTTCTCAGGAACCCAACAAAGAAGGCTTCCTGACCCGACATGTGAAATGTAAATATTCAGTTAAATATTACAACAAAATTAAAAAAACCAAAGACGGAAGTTTGTTGGCTAAAAAGTACGTTGTTTTACTCTGAAAACAACGAACGATTAACATTATTTCCCGTAGTTCATTCGGTTGACACAAGGTGATCACGTTCACCTTTACTCAAGAGCGTGTTGGTTATCTTTAAACTGAATTTATTACCAAAGCTTAAAAAACTAAAAGACCTCAAAATGGGACAGGATATTACAAAATAATTAAAGGTGTGAACGTGTGAGCCAAAGGGCCTCTGCTGGTGCGACATGTGGGTGACCCTCAAATGGTCTCAATGACCCCCCCACGTGAAAATATTAACTGTAACCCTGCAGTTCAATACCACCCAATTCAGTGCCTTTTGTTTTTGTGTAACACGTGCCACAGGCAACCCAGTGTACGCTTTTTTCAGATCGTCTTGTGTGCCTGAAGACTGTGCAGAGTTAAGTACAAAATATATGTAAATTGCCAGACAACTGAGATGCGACTTCAGTAAACATTGTGATGCATTCAAGGCGTCCGATTCCTTTTAAACCCGTACAGAATTTGCCATTTGATTTCAGTGTTGTACATAACACCACAGTTAATAGCCAAATAACATTAGAAACAAAGCTCACTTTGTGATATCCAAGGGCGAAAGATGCAATTGTTGTCGAAGACCATTACTCGTCGCTTTGAAGATTTCACATGTTTATTTTCACCGCCTGTCTTGTTTATCCAATTGACTTTCCATTATTAAGCGCCATAAGGGTATATTTTATTTAAAGATCCACTAAAACGCCATTCGCGTTACAATGACTTTCGACGCCATTGGAGGTTAATTAAATTTTCTTCTGTGACCACTGGATATAATTTACGCATTTCTACTATCCCCTGAAACTGCCTAAACATACGCGCAGAAGACTCTACGCACAAAGACACTACTTACCAGCAAAGGGATAGGGAAGACTTTTCCTGACACGGAAAAGAAAAAAAAGAATAATAATAATAAAAAGAAGAACAAGAAGAACAAGAACAAAACCACGAAATTCCACCCATTTTCCGACTAGGATTGCCATACATTACCTGCAGAAGTCATAGCATTCAACACAACGTTTCAGATTCAATACAACCCAAGTCATACTGGTAGTGTACATGGAAGTTGCACAATAGATTTTGCTTACTGTATGTCTTTGATAAGTGCTCTCCAAAATTTGATCTTTTATATTTTGACAACTGGGTGCATATTTCTGTATTTAAATTACAACAAATGGTATATTTTAAATATTTGATTATCGTGCTATGGATTCAAGTGTCGAGATATTGTGCATATCTTCACGTGTCGCGCCGGGACAAAGTGACCTTTACGTGCATCACTGCACGAAAGGTTGTTCATCTTGGAAAGATGTTTTCACATTTCGCCTTCATTTCTCTTTGCATGCGCAAAAGATATTTCGATGAGTCATTTCGTTTCATCTTAGACAGTTCAATTAGCGTTAACTTTCCTTTCTCAAAAACTGAGCAAAAATACCCATCGATTAGCAAAAAACGATGTGCTTAGCCATTTTGGAATACACTATTTTTACCTCGTTTCCATGGTCCAGTGGACAGTGCCACCACCTACAATCAAGATGACCCGAGTCCGGGTATTCACTACACACACATTCGAACATCATGAGAAGCGCAATGTAAGGCCGATGTGAGAAGGGGAGACTTCTCCCTCGTCTTTTGTTTAGTGCTAAATTAACCATACACCACTGTATTTTCGCAGGCCCGAGTTTAGGCTAACTGTAGCCTCTTGTTTTCTGTACTTTACCGAAACTTCTACTCTGGACAATAACTCTCCGTTTTTACTAACACCACCTTCTAGCCTGTCCTCCAGCCCATAACGTTTTTCAAGGTTAGTTGCCAGAGTCCGTGGTCCTTGAAAATGCCTGGGCAATGGCTTAACAAACAACTCACACAAATCATTACAACTTAATTCCTTTATAAACAAACACATACCTGGCCGCTGGAGCATCACTCCCTTTTTCGATCAGTTGCTCTTTCGTTATCTTTGATTCGACGTCTTTCAGAAAGTCCTTTTCGTTGCTGTCAACGTATTTTTCCAGGCCATCAAGAATTATAATTTCCTTCTTCCCAAAGGGACGTTTCCAAATCGATCTTTTTCGTTTGACTAACAGAGTTAAAGGTTTTACTGGCTTTGAATGTCCATGCAACATGGGTAAGAAGTTGGGATCACCAAAGTTCTCCTTAGAAAACTTATAAAGCAGCTCCTCGATCATGATCTCAAACTGAAATTGAAATTGTCATCGGAATCATTGTAGTGTCTCTAAAACGTCCTTAGTGAGTTCGCTGGAA
>NC_090885.1:17869101-17889101 GCF_036669925.1 Montipora capricornis | reverse complement strand
ACACTATAGACGTTTTGCCTGGAACACCCTAAGCAAAATCAAAAATCAGAAATTTACACCCTTAAGCAAGACGAAAAGCATCCCTGCCCCTTTTCATATATTCCAATTCTCTTGGCCGAGATAACCCAAAATCTAAATAGCACTGCAAGAATGAAAAGATCTATATCAGAGGTTTTTGAAGCCGTTCAATAAATTCCCAGTTCGTCTTTACTATGTGAATTCAAAAACCATGAACACTCAAATTATCTCTGGAATGTTAATGTGTTACAAGGAAAAAGCCATACATCAGATCTCAATGCATAGATGAAAACTGCCAGCTGTAATGGTAATTAACTGTGTAGTTTGCATATTTTTGTGGTTTTATCTCGCATGTGATTGGTAAATTCACAATTAAAATGTTAATGTCAAAAATTATTGAGCAGTTCATGGTTTTTGGATTCGCATAGTACATGTAATAGCTAAAATCGTTCTTTAATTAAACTTGCATGACCATAGAATTTCCAGCTACAACAATTTTATACGCAAAATTTAAAACTGGTCTGCACAGTAGTTTGTGTTAGTCAATACAGTTGTTGTTTTGTTTTGTTTTTTTGTCTCTCGGGCAGACATTCTTTTGGCTCACAATCCCTTATTGGGCAGGTCAGGAGAGATTGCCTCATAAGCCAAAAGAATGTCTGCATGGGAGGCTATTCGCTCGGTAATTACAATAATGATGTCTTGATGGCTTCTCTGATGGCTACAGCATTCCTGTTTTGTCCTTGGTTTGGGTCGACTGGGAAAACACCAAGATGGAGCTGTACACCTTGCAGCCACTTCTCATTAAAGTCCTCACCCATGACTTCACAGAAGTTGTGCAACACGCAACAAGCAGCAATGACAAGACAAACAGTCTCAACATTAAGGTCCAGCCTCTTTGCAATGCTTCTGAACCTACCCTTTAGTCTTCCATAGGCATTCTAAACCACCACTCTTGTCATGCTGAGGATCTTGTTGAAATTCACTTGTTCTCGCGTTAAGTTTCCATTATCAGTGTACGGCTTCATCAGCCAGTCACTGAGCGCATATGCAGAGTCTCCAACTATCAAGGGCGGAACTCTCACACCTGATATGACTCGAGATAATTGAAGCGGTAGGAAAGTCCTCGCACAGCAGTGGCAAAACAGCGGTGAATTTTTAAATACGCGCGCGTCGTGAACTTTCGCCGGCCATCCAACAAAAATGTCAACAAAACGATAGTTGCTGTCAACCAATCCCTGCAGTGTTACTGCGTGGAATCCTTTTCGATTCACGTAATCTTCCGGACTTTGGAGAGGTGCAATGATAGGCACATGGCAACCGTCAAGAGCGGCCACTACTTGGGGAAACCCCGCACGATCTCTAAAACCATCGATCTGATCTTGTACTTCTTGCTGATTTTGTGGAAAGAAAATATACCGAGGAAGAAGAATACCTGCAAGTACCTCACATACCTGTTTCACGATGGTACACACGGTGGATTTTCCAACGCCAAACAAGCTTCCAATTGTTCTGTAGCGAGCGGAGTCGGCAAGCCAATACAAAGTGATTGCAACGCGATGGCGAACTGCAATGGCTTTACGAAAGTTCGTGTTCTGTTTCGCGATATGGGGTGATAGTTCAGCGCACAGATATTCAAACGAATCCTTCGACATCCTGAAGTTCTCTACCCAATCATTATCGCTCCAGCCTTGGCAGGTCTCCTCCCAAAAGGACTGAGACCTGCTTTTACTCCAAACTCGACGTAAACTTGGGGCGCATTGAAATAGTTGCCGCGCCAACAACAAAAAAAATACAGATGAGACAAGACATCTGCGGCGGAGGTATCGGTAGAGTCGTCTCCTGGCAAGCTTTGCACGACTTTCCGCGATTTTTCGGCTTTCTTCTCTCCGTGTTTTCCAAAACAAAAGCGCAATATTTAGCGCATCCGCCATTTTGTTTACATTGTTGTTCAATTTTACGTCAATTACAATTACACGAACGCGAGGCTGAGCATGAACATGAGGCTGCGTTGTTGTCAGCTCTTGTAGTTCGGTGTGAACGAGTTGATCAGTTAACCATGTTCAATTAAACATGGTTTCGTTAAACTTTGTTTAATTAAACATGTTTTTTTGGTGTGAACAGGGTACTAGTTACAGTGTCAAATGGAGTATTGCCTCCTGGATGAGCTCTAATCTTGAGCCCGTGATATGGTTACGTGTACTGGTCACATTGGCATTCATGAAGGGGCGGACGGACGTACGGACGTTTATGACGTCATGGCTATAAAACCAAATTTTCTCACATCGATGGGTTACCATATTTTCTTAACTATGGTGCTCCGCGCGCGCGCGCCGAAGGCGCGCGCGGAGCTTCGCTAAAATGACACATCAGAACATTCTTTGCAAGAACAAAGCTAAACATCATTTAAGTGCTCCTAGGGTCTAAAATTTTGGTTTCGAACATATAATGAATGAACACTGCTTCCACTGTTGGTTTATATTTTAATAATGTTAACACATTTTAATCTCATAAGTAACAGATGTTTGTGCACATATATTCTGAAAATGTTGTACCAAATTCATTAATGAATCTATTTCAATTGAAGTACATGTTGCAAATGGGTCCCATACCTAATAAATCTCTGCCATGAGAGTAAAAAATTTTACACCTCCCATTAGGCAGACAGTATATTGCTACCGTGTAAAGTTCAAGTGTTAAAATATATGCATGATAATTATCCATGAGCAAGGAATCAAAGGCAGCTAACATTGATATAACATAAGGAAAGTCTGAAATTATAGGAAGTGCACTATTTAGCAAACCACTATAACTATCACTGTATGCAAACTGATGATTAATGTAGCTTAAGTTATAACCATAACAGGCAAATCTGTCAAAATAGGAGTCCCTGATTGCATGATTGTGACAAAGCTGAATACATATTATTCCCAAAGTTTTATATAATTTGAACCAAGTCAGCTGAAGAGGTTATTGGATTCCTGAAATTTTAAACAAGTGCCGACAGCGACATTGCCACACGTTGTGTGCTTGCATTTGCCGTACCAAATACTTCAACATTACCTTGACTGTATGGTGCGGCAATAGTTTTAGTTAGATCAACAATTCCTGGACCTGGTTTGTTTGTGCGTCATTTGCGAGTCGAATTAACTCAGGAATGTAAAAGCGATACAAATAGATCTCTGTAAAGCCACAGATGATAATTTGTTACATTTCATAAATGTGAACCAAACTTTTCAATACTGGCAAATAAATGGCCTCTAAGTAAAACAAAAGTAAGACAAAAAACCAGAATTTCCCCTTGAAGCATCCTCTAATATAAATTCCTTTGCCACCAAATAAACACCAATGCATGTCAACGACTAGTCTGTATTGTTGAAAGAATTCCCCATTTTAACTTCGTCGCATGCCCATACTGACAATAACAGTAGTTCTAAAAACAGTTCAGATTGCTAAAAGTCGGATCAGTTTTTCTCAGGTATTCTCAGTTTCGCTCAAAGCTCCTCTAAGGTTCTCAAAGATCATTAGGAGCTGAGATGACCGGCATGTTGATGGAGATCAGTTTGAATGACCTTTATGTCGATCCCCGTTCTCGTGCAAAGTGTTTATTTGTAAAACAAATTAGAAAAAAAAAATATAATTTTGTCTTTAATGTCAACAACTTACCTTTGGCTCCACAATCAAAAAAGATTTATTATAACAGCTCGATCCGTACGACCCGGGCCGTAGGACCGCGACTACAATCACAAAGTTTGAACAGTCAAGATGCGATGACTCGGGCGCGACCATGCACATCCAAGACAAAATGACACATCTTAAGGGCTAGACTTTCAAAAGTCCTTCGTCTAGTGTAGATTCGCGTCCGAAAAATCACGCTTCGCTCGCCAAAACATGTTCTCCCGGGATTCTCGTGAGGTGGAATTCTTGCAAGTCTACTCAAGGGCTTGAAACATGAGAGAGATGGTTGATTTCATCCAACACGCACTGTTTATTTTGTCATGCAAAATGGACTGATATTCCAAGCATACATACATTTTAAGACTCTAATACTTCTTTTCAAGTCTTTCTATTAATTTTTCTGACTCAACAATACATTTTTCAGCAGCTATTAATTGTTTTGAATAATCCCCTACCCCCCGCCCCACGTAAAGTTACAGTCTGTAAATGTATGCAAGCATAAATTTGCATGCACTAATGTGACACGGAAAACAAGAAACGGAGGGCATTTTATACCTCATGCGCTTACTGCGCATGAGTAATTACTATTATTGACAATACATTTGACAGTTACTTGTGTAATAACAAAGAGGGCAAAATTACTGAATGCTGATTGGTCAATGAAGAGGGTATTTTTTCTTAATTTTGCTTGAGAAGAGGGCAAAATTACTCGCTCACGATTGGTCGAGCGCCAAAAATTCTCGCTCCTGATTGGCTGAACGTACGTCTTCCACATTCAGTTGGTTTCTTCTGTTTGAGCAAAACAACTTCGTCTTCATCGAAGTTTGTCTTTTAATTCGCGTTGCATTCGCCGAAAAGGCATAAAGATTAAGAACTAGCTTTAAAAGATGATCTGGAATTTGAATTTTCGAGTGACAAGAAGAAGGGCAAAAGATTTTTTTCATGAAAAGCTTAAAACTTGGATCGACTTACATGGCGCCCGGCGTAGCGGGATTGTGTGGTTGAAAAACAAAATGATTCCTTTCGTCAAGGGCTTTCAATTTACCACGACATCTTGCAGCTCAACAAAAAAGGTCACAGAACAATTTGCCATTGACGGGAGGAACAAGTAGCTCAAATTTGGTGGATTTCTTTGGACAAACCGTTTGCTATGTTTACGGATGCGTATTTGCAAGTGGTAAAAACCTCTACAGCACAGGTGAATAAAATAAATTGAAGCTTAACATTTGGTTTAATCGTTGTTACAGTTGTTCACGAATGAAACTCGTATTTTTCTCTCGAGTGGATGTAAATAACAATCATCTATACTCGTTTTGGACGCAAAGAACAAGTTGACTTGCTTGTCTGTTTGTTAGTTGTTTTGCTTCCGAGCGAACGAGTGTTTTAACTCCGCTTAGCTGTCTGTTTTTCGAGGTGCCTCAACAGTGTTAAGAAAATTTTGCCCTCTTTGTTATTAACAAGTAATCGCAATGGGTCCTCGTAAGATTAAGGATTAATACCACTTGTGTTTTCAGACGTTGCTGAAATGGCCCTCGTCGCTGCGCGACTCGGGCAATTTCAGCAACTTCTGAAAACACGCGTGATATTAATCCTTAATTTTACTCGGCCCCATGCGATTACCTATACAAAATACATTCGTGGTTAGTGTTCGTGGTTACGTCGTTTCATCCGTCTTTTCAAACTCGTTGGGTATTATGCCCAAAGTCCCGTTCGCTAACAAAATGATGACAGCAATGTCGCCTTAAATTTTATAAGGATTCCACTAGAATTAGTACTAGAAGGATGTATTAGTACAACTGCATTTTGAAATACAAATGAGCAAGTCAAAATTGTTTTTCTAAGACCGACAAAATTGAACGAGCCTGGAGAAACGCAGATAGAAACGAAGAATTTCGAAGGATGGCCTGTTTTGTAGCACAATTTCTGGCGTTCCCAAGTTTCCTTAGGGACGGACCATTAGAAAAGTGATTAGGAAAAAACCGAAAAAAAAAATTCATGGGAGGGAAAATGCCAAGAAAAAAAATTCACGCAAAGAAGAAGGTAAAGAAAAAACATTCAAGCAGAAGGAAGGTCGAATTGTGACTTTTATTTAGAGTGCATTTCACAAAACTTTTGACAGGCGATTTGCAAAGTTCGTTGTAAATTTGATAAGTTCGCTTCGAACTTGGGAATTTCAATACGTAACTGTCAATCAAAGGGCAAACTTTGAAAGTGTTAAAAAGGGTTCACAGCCCTACACGACTCCCTTGTACGTGGTCTGGTTTCTGTTGCCTTTGTCGTAATTTTGCTCTCTTGATCATATCAGTACATATTTGAATGGACGCCTGTTTTAGGCGGTTCGTGTAGTATTCGTTTAGCAATGGTTTTTGCCCTATGAGGCTTTACATTTGAATCTCTATACTGCTGTGTGATACGTTTTCTTCCAAGAAAATAGTTGGTCTCGAAAGTAATGTTTTTAGTTTCTTGGTGTTGATTTTCTCAGCAGTAATGTGAATGTGACCTTATGGCGTCTCGCTTTTGCGCCAATTTAATTCTATATTCATCGGCGGTAGAAGCGAGTGATCTTCTGGTTTGAAATGTTTGACCCGGGCCCGGGTTCATTTTGATTTTGAACGCCTGTTACATTGTGCCTTGTATCAGTGACGTAGCTGGCTTCTTATAGGCTTTGTATGCCTTTTTTTCTGCGTTTCTTAGCAGATCGTTATGCTTTTTGGAGGCGTTGTTCTTTCACTCGTTCTTCTGACTTCTTCAGCGTGTTTTGGTTTGTGGCCATGGTCAGTAGCTGTCCTCCTTGAACCTCTGGAGTTAATTCGTTCTCGTCGATGCTCTTTTGATATTTGATGTCGATGTCTTTAGGTCGCTTCTTTGTCGAGGCATTAAGATAACCCGACTCTAGATGGAAGTTCTCTGACATATTATTTGGTCAGGCAAGACCGCTGTTTCGATCCTATCATGTGGATCTCATCAGTTGCCGATAGCTTGATTCAAGGTGAAGAGCTTTGTCTCTCTTTGATTCTCATGTATATATATCATTCTCACATTCGCTCAAAATAAAATTTGTAATAAATAAATATTAGAATTTGGTATCTTTATAAATATTCTATAAAATATTTTGTGCCCACAATAAAAATTAGAGGATGGGTCTTATCGCCTTGAATGATGATTCTCTATAATAAAATGAAAAAGAGCATTTACATGTAGTAGTAGTGTTAAAACTTTACAGAGGGGCTGTGTTGGTGAATGGAGTATGGCATCGTTATGATGGGCTGTGGGAGAGGAATTCCAGAGGGCAGGGACTGCAAAAATGTACAGGGAAGCCGTCCACTCCAAGTGGCTTCCTCCTCTCTCACTGTGTGTACATTTTCGAAAAGATTTTGCATTAAAAAGTGGCCTGTATCCTTTGATCTGTTGTGAGTGTAGAATAATTTATAAATCACAAAACCATAGATAATGAATCAAGATTTCACTGTTAAAAAAAAGCAATATTTGTCTGAAAAAAAATTCGTACAGGGGGTTTCACCTGGAAAGAAATTCTTGCACAACCAGTGCTCGAAAAAAAAAAATTCGTACCAGCTGAAAATCCCCCACACCCCCCATCACTTTTCTAATGGTCCGTCCCTTAGCAAACAATAACAATCACAATATATAATTATAATGAACTTTGACTGTCAAGTGTATTTAGCGATCAGGGACTAACTGGAAACACAGTACAAAAATCGAGTCAAATCAACACATATCAAATAATGGGTTGGTTTTTGATGAGAGGGGAAAACCGGAGTACCTGGAGATAAACCCTTCGGAGCAGAGTAGAGAACTAACAAACTCAACCCACATATGACGCCGAGTCTGGGAATCGAACCCGGGTCACATTGGTTGGAGGCGAGTGCTCTCACCACTGCGCCATCCCGGCACCGTTTTATGTCTCAATGTAGTCTAGCATTGAAGATCTCTAATAATGAGGACAAAAACAACAGAAACACGTTGGAATGAATTACATATCATCCATTTTCCATTGTCTTTGTCCTCTACACCTCTCTTTCAAGCTGAATTTTATTATATGGAAAAAGGCCTATTGATGAGACAGCAAATCAATACAAATCAAATGCTGTTCTTTTAATAAGACGAGAAAACCGGTGTAAAATAACTTCGCTGCAGTGCAGCCGAACAAGGAATCCCAACCCACAAGTGTGACAGAGTCCAGCAAGAGCCTGGGACACATTGGTGCTCTCGCACAACTGCATCAACACTGAATTCCCGTTAAATGTTCGACCAGAAAATCCAATCCAAGTTGGTCTTTCAACAGATTTACAAGACCAGATGAAACAACATAATCGCAAAGTTTCGTGTATCTGAAAGGCCTGGGTTTGGAGACAGAGAGAAATATAAGGTCTAGCTCTGAAAAGACGCCCAAAAAGTTTCGGCCGTATTACGAGGGCCATAAATCTTTTTGTGTCTGCAAACCAAGGCGGTCTCGAGAAATGCAACTTTGAAATAATGTTGTTCTTTCCTATTTTGTAAATCTGTTAAAAGACCAGCAAAAGTCCCGAAAAGCCAATTGTGAATCTGAGATCCGCCAGTTTTGAAAACTGTTTTTTTTTTTACATGTTTTTAATGAAACAACATACAAAATTATTCCGGAGAGCTTTTCATTTTTAAGATAAAGATGGAATTCTTTCCTTCGCGAAACGGGCAGCAGCTTTCTAAAATAGGCGGAACGTAGTGTCACCTGTCACCATTGGCTTTTTCGGGCCGCAAAGCTACAACAGACAAAGGAGTATAATTTTCATAAACTTTATCTTAAAACGTCTTAGTTCGTAAATAGACCATATACAATGTTAACATTGTTTCCACAGGAAAAAAACCAGGATCTCTAAGCCATGAATTCTCATCCGCGTTTCTGATGTTGTCAAAAACCACATCCATTCTGTCAAAGGTCTCTACTAGAAGCGCATACACCCAAAGCAAACAAAGCGAGGGATTTATTCAGCGTTCATTTAAACTTAACTTTGGCCGACAATTACTTTATTAAATGTGGTAAATGGAAGGGATACGGTGACAATATTAGTTTTTACGCCTAGTAGGGGTTTTAGCTTATAGTCAAGAGTTTAAGAACAACTGAATATTTTTCATTGCATTTGAAGGGGAACTGAAGCCATAAATTGAGGATTTCTTTCCTTGAAGCTTTGGCCACAAATACGGTTGATGTTTCAACTTTCTTCATCATAAACTGTAAGCACAAACCCACAAAAGGGAGACCTTGTAGGTCTGTTATATTCCTTTAAGTTTCATATTTACAGTGAAGTCACACTCTTCCGCTGATAATTAGTTTGAGCTGACAATGATCAGGCCCCAAAAAGCAGGAAAAACGCAACTTCAAACTCAATTTTCTTGCTCATATCAAGGGAGAAGCAAAAGCAAGCATCAAGACTTCATTTGTACACCTCATTCTTCCTCATAATCAAGGAAAAAATAGTACAGTTGGAGTTTAGGCCTTAAGTTCTCCTTTAAACAATACCAAATGGGCATGTATTCACTTGCAAGCCGAGATAAAAGTGCACTCGTTTACAAAGATCTTTTACTTGCTGGTACTATTGATGGTAACATGTTGCTTTGTAAGTTAAGTTACTATTGAAACCGCTGGGTGTTACAATGTTTAATTCGGTCTCTCCGCGAACCAAAGCCTCCACACGTTAATAGTTCGTCCCCTTCAACACGGTCTCGTAATACAAAATACTGAATCAGCAATCTTACGAAATAAGGATCGGACACCTTTTGGAGCAGTTTGTTCTCTCTTTGCATCGGTTTAAGTCATAGGATAACTCGATCCTCAAAACCAACTTTAAAAATACAAAAATCCAACAATAGCTATTAAACAAAAAACAAAAATATTGCTTAATTTTAAACACTCTCTATTACAAATTTTACACTACTATTGTGCTCAAAAGAAAATTAGGGATTTCCCAACGAGTTGTTTGTTTCTCACAATTACGCAGTAAAGGAAAGGATAAGAAAATCTCTTTTTAATAAGGCAAACTAGTCTCGATAAAGCCTGATGACACGAATGTCAACTGACGCGAAGAACAACCAGGGAGCTTACGCAAGGACGACGACAACGTCTACGAGAACACAACAAAAAAATAACTCTAATGAGCAAAAACAAAAGCTCTCCACTCCCTGAAAGTGCGTTTTTCATTTTAGTGCATTTCTTTGCCGCCGTCCTCGTCCTGACAACGACGTGAATTGACCAATTTTCAGGTTGTGTAGAGGACGTGAGAACCGAACGAGGCATTTTTAATTTTCTCCCCAAACAACCACACAATTCATGCCAGCTTTATTCCTGCAAATTTGATACTCACTTTCCATTCCGAACGACCTGGGGTTGTAACGAAGTTATTACAATAACGCGAAATAGTATTTTTAGACGACGTTCTCCTTGGCGTCGTCGTTGTCCTTGCATAAGCTCCCAATTGACAGTTAAACGTCGCCCGATGTGAAGGAATCCGGAATTCAGTAAATGTGAGGTTTTGGAATCCGGAATCCATAGCGTGGAATCCGGGATCCATTTCGGTGGATCCGGTGAGATTGGAATCCGGAATCCGAGACTCGGGATCTGGAATCGGAGGGCCACCCTAGGGCCACCTGGATTCCTTTACATAGGGCGATAAAAACGTAAATAGTAAAGCTTTTAGTCCTCAGCAGCGTCAAGTGTCATCTCGAGCTCTTTCCAATCCTCGTCAGGCAGATCTGATGAGTAAATTTCAAATTGTGTTAGTTTTATAAACCTTTGGGTTATTTATCTCTCACATATCAGCTATCAGACTAAGGAGGGAACTAGCAAAAGGTTACTTAGCCTGAGGGTTGTTCCAGAATCGATGAAACAGTTACCTGTCTCCCTGGGATAGAACGTGTGATCGCCTTGCAGAAGGGCGGTTGTCAAGAGATTTAGTTTTTTGCTCCATAAGTGCAATATTGATACAAAATTACTTGAACAGCGCGTGGCAGAAAGATTACATTTTTTTTATTTTATTACAGCCTCCAAGGCAAAGTATCTCGTAGTAAACTGTTCTAAGCCTTTATGGTTCTTTACATTAATTTCAATTTGAACACATGCATTGCATGTTAGGGTTAGGGTTAGGGTTAAGGGATAATAAAGAGTTTAGCTCCATATATGTCTTGTTTTCGCAGTGGCCTTTGAGAGGAAGTGAGTTAAGCCCTGGAAGGGAACAACTGGTGCAAACACTGAAACAAGTGATGCAAGCCTCATTGTTTCTTGGCTTGATTACCAGCCGTTCTTTCGGGAAATGAGCCAGCACTCACTCCTTAGATCACGGCTGGACGCGTGAGGTGAGGCATTGTAATCTCCGCCAATCAGAAACTCGCCTGTACAAATCGACCAGGTATAAATTATATTTTTTGGTTCAAATTGTGGCTGCGAAGGTATTCTTTGACCCGGCCTGTTCGAGCTTTACAGTGGAAAACATCCAAGATTTCGACAACGGAAAGTCACTAATTTTCCAGTTGACGCCAAGGGCAAAATACGGCTTTTAAATCAATTTCTATGGCAATTTATCCTCAGAATTCGCTAATGTAAGAGCAAGTAAAATTAAAATTGCTGTTTAGTGTATTGCTCCTATGACACAATTTCTTGTGCATGCGCAGTAGGATCAAGAGCGTGAGGTTTCTGTATTTTTCGTCCAGTCCAGCAGTTTAGCACAATATTGTAATCAAGATGAAATTAAATTGTTCTTGTGGTTACTATGAATTCAAGTCGACCTATGACCCAGT
Organism: Montipora capricornis; assembly: GCF_036669925.1. Taxonomy (NCBI): domain Eukaryota; kingdom Metazoa; phylum Cnidaria; class Anthozoa; order Scleractinia; family Acroporidae; genus Montipora; species Montipora capricornis. Next base: position 17,877,623 of record NC_090885.1, on the reverse strand, counting down.
CAGTAATAATCCCGGCGAACACTGGATGATTCTTCATTTCTTTTAAACAACAAATATGTCATGCCCTTACTTACCATCAAGCAATTTGAAAATAATTCCACAGCTCTGAATGTCCTCTCTCGTTACTCCTGTAAAATCAAGTATACGCTGACTCGTAGTTGCTGGAATGTACATGCTTTGCAGAAATATGCAGTCGCCACTGGTCAACGGCACAGGAAGTGAAATCTTCGTCTCATCAGTGGTCAACATTCTTTCAAACTATGAAGAGATGACACTGTGAGCGCATTATCACTTGATTTTCGCAAGTTTGCTATTCCACTAGTTTTGCTTTGCCACTCTCGTGGTTTGCCAAAATAGTGTGCTTTTACATCGTTAACCAATCGAAAGCAAAAGAAACAATACTGTTTACGGGGGATACCGACCGTTAACGTGTCTGTAGTTTAAAAAATATGCTACCATTTAAAAGATATAAGCGGCCAGGTTTTGTAAACTACAGGATTACAATCAAAAAAGAAAATAAAAAAACTATGTCTTCTACCCGGGTCACCCGTCCCAGTACAAACTCCTTCAAACCGGGATTAACTAATTCTGTGGCCAGTTACCATACACTTGTCCGAATTTAGCGAAATTCCGAGCAAATTGTAGACGTTCTTTGCCTTTAATTTGGCGTTCTATGTACATGTAATCATTTTGACTTGCTCCCAGTGGTTTTCCCCGCGCTTGCCAGTTTTGGTCAAGGAAAAGCTAGAATATTTCTTAGAACCAATCAAAAGCAACAGAGTGATGATACCGTTTTCTTTCTCAATACCTGTGTCACTGCCCTGAAACTATCTACCGCCTTGTGTTGTTATGCTGATTCCTGATCTTGTTTACCTACCTCGTTCCCAGGGTCTCTCTTCTGGAAACGAGGTTGCTGTTCTACCTCCTTCCCCGTCTTGCACAGATGTGTGAATCAATCAAGGGAGGTATTCCCCAATCCCCAAGCCTATATCCTTCAGATCTACTGGCAAGTTAACAATTTTGTTTCTTGACTCACCCATCCCAGGTATTTTCTGACCCGCGCTTTTCGTTGCTCTCGGTTCTTCTCTGTCATTAGAACCGTCTTGTATATAGTGTCCATCATGTCAATGTCTTCGGCAGTGAAATAATCTGGAGTCAAAAGTAAAATCTATTCGATAAGAGCAGCGGACGTAGTCCCCAGTGTTGTGGTCTGACGTAATCTGGGTGGGGGAATCTTTCACTTCCTAAAATTAATTGTAAACTGCGTAACAAGCAGTCTGCCTTAAGTCCCCCACAAAGAATTGTAAATTAGTCCTGAAAAGCCCCCAGGGGAGAGACTATATATTTGCGTTATGGCAATTACTTCGTAACTATTGTAAGATTTTTAATGCGACAAAGGTGTGGCTTTCAAGAAACAAATAAAAACATCTTTATTTTAAAAGGCATAACCCACTGACTCCCTGAACCACCAAAATCATCTGGCGTTAGACGTAATAAGATCTACTAAGTCCCAGTCCAGGGATCAATGAGTTAAAAGCATTTTCTACTATTTTATTTTCAATTTCTTGTTTATATGTGACTTTATGTGTATATTTTCTCTGTATTTAAAAGTATCTTTGGGACAATTTCGGAGCATAGAGCAGCTTTCAATAGCCCCTTTTACGGTTAGTTTTTCTCATTTGCATTACAATATAATCTAGCATGTATGTGAGGCAATTTCGGGCTATTTTGTAGTTTTAACCCAAAATTGCCTCACATCCACGTTACATTGTAATGGAAATGAGAAAATCTAACCGTGAAAAGGGCTACTGAGTGTCGAAAGTGATTAGTGAATTACTTTGGTTTTGCACTACGTCACTCAACGTGATTGGTTCAAAGTTCTCGTGCAACTTTTCAACAACCAATCAGAAGTGCACATTTTACCGCGCTTTGCAATTTGTGTCGGGTAGGTGTAATTACTTCGAGTTTTCATTGGTTTACTGGACTTTCTCCCTTCTTTTTGACGGGCCAAAGTAATTACTTTGGTTTTGGTTTTACGACACTCGACTGAAACTCGCTCTATACAAATTGGAAACGTTTGTTGAGGTGATAGGCACTTAAAGAACTTTAAACAGCACAGCTGAACATTGTTTATGATAGTCTGCGCTACATTCATTATCATTATTAATGCGAAAGGACGGTTTACAATTGTAAATTTTGATTCCAATCCAGGAATTTAGGAGAAAAGATCCATGTTTTTGAAAAGCACCACGTAATGCCCTGGATATCCTGCCTTATTTGCTTCGTTTCTTCATAACCTAAAGCTCTGACGTACCTGGTAAATCGTTGCCATCTGCATCCCGATCAATTGGAATCCCCGCATCATCATCACCATCATCTTCATCAGTTCCTCTGTGAATTCCAACAAACTCCCCTTTCACCACCTCCAGCTTTTTGCTTGTTTCATTGTACTGAACCCGACAGTACTTGAAGAGAATTGGCCCCCATGCATTCCTAGTTGCCACACCTGGAGGGATGATTTTTTCCTTGTACGTGCCATGGACTTTGGATTTGAAAACCTTAGCTATAGGAAGCTCTGATGGAAGCTCCAATACTGCATGCACTCCACGCTGAAAGCAGAAAGAGATGACAAAAATGTCAATAATATCATCATATAAATTGCATATTGGGGAGCTTAAAAAAACGACGATGACTTCAGTAACGAAAATACTATGGACTTTAAGATCTTCGACTGCGACGTTGACGGAAACGTCACCTCAGAATATAACTTTGCTCTATCGTAAGTCTTTCGCGATTCTTTCATCTCGTTCTTGTTGTATAATTATGCGGCCGAAGGATTCTACAAACAAATTGGTTAGGAGCGGTTTCAGGGTACAAATGGAGAATAAGGGTTTGCATTTGTACTCTCACAAGTTTCACCGCGCACCGATGGCTCAGTTGGTTGAGCACCGGGATGTCACGTGGGAGGTCGTGAGTTCAACTCAGGGTCTTTAAATAACTGAGGAAAAAGTGCTTCCTTTGTAATTACATCTGCAAATGGTTGGACTCTCTAGTCTTCTCGGATAAGGACGATAAACCGGAGGTCCCGTCTCACAACCCTTCAATGTTCATAATCCTGTGGGACGTAAAAGAACCCGCACACTTGTCGCAAAGAGTAGGACATGTAGTTCCCGGTGTTGTGGTCTGTCTTCTGTGATATATCATGGTTGGCAGGGTAAATGCTCGGAGAAATTAGCTACTGTAACACCAAGCTACTCTAAAAATCCGAGGGTAAATAAAGATATATGATATGATATGATTTGATATGATATGATATGATATGATATGATATGATATGATATGATATGATATGAAGCTGTCGTCAAAATCTCAAATTTGGTGATTTCTCGTCATTGTTATGCAAAGTACCGCAAAAATTAATACAAGACAAAATGCATTGCGCACGTGCAGCACAATTATTTTTCCTCTTTGTGGCGTTGTCGTTACCTAAGGTCCCGTCCACACGTATCCGTATTCGTTTGAAAACGCAGCATTTTTTCTCCGTTTTCAACAAAATTTGCATTCACACGTAGCGTTTTCGCATCGTTTTCGCCCGTCCACACGTATACGATGAATTGATTTGAAATCGATAATTTTTAAACGATAACCTGACTGCCCATGCTCGACGCATGAGTATTCGGTATTATGAACTCGCGAAATAATAACTTGGCGCCATCTTTTGTTAGGATAGTAAGCTTGAAGAAATAGGAAAGCTAAATCTGCTTGAAAACAGGCAATTAGGTTTGAAATAAGCCCAAGTATTAAAGACAAGGAAGTGAAGCATCTCTGCGGCATCTTAAATAAGTTTACTAAATTATGATAATATTGCACGGAGTGGATTGGAACTGATAGTGTGAGGTCAACGTTTTCGAAAAGTTCCCTTTTCGTTCATCCGCACGTACTCGCGAAAACAGCGTTTTCATAAAGTTCCACTCTGGAGAGCGTTTTTGAAAAGCTCCATTTTCAGTAATCGTTTTCATCAGATACGTGTGGACGGAAGCCGTATCCGCAAAGAAAAAGTTGTGTTTTCAAACGGAAAACGGATACGTGTGGACGGGGCCTAAAATCCTAATAATTTCTCCTCGACTTGGACTGTGAATCCATTTGCGATCCTCCTGGGGGTGATGCGTTGTTGGGCAAGGGATCTACTTAATTGACTCTTTACATTAATTACCCTTGTCCGCCTGTGAATCACATGTTGATCCAGCGTTATCACATAGAAAAACTGGCCCTTAGGGAGTCCCACGTAAAATGCCACACATTAAGTGATCAATCAGCCCTGTTACCAGCATGGTTGTCCTGATAGTGTAGTGGTCATCACACCCGACTAGTGATTAGGGGGACGTGGGTTCAAATCCCGCTCAGGGCAATTACACTTTTCCCCAGAAGTTGTCCACTGTTGAGTTTCCTGCAACTTTCTCTCTCTCTCTCTCTCTCTCTATGCGTTTGTTTTCATCCCGACGAAAATCCGAAAAGGCACAAATGTTCTAAAATCTGAGTTAGCGTATTTCGTGTGTGCTAATGCTCACGTCATACAGGTAAAACAGACTAGAAATTAAATGATATTTTCTCAAAGATTGAAAGGAGAGTTTTCTTTTCCCCCAGAAAAAAAAGTATTTTCAACATTTTATGAGTGTCAGAGGTTCCCTTTGAAGGAGGAAGCTTACAGAAATCGCAAATCGGAAAAGAAAATTTCCTAAAACCGCACAACTACAACTGATACAAAATTGATATCATTGATATCAGAAACCCATAAGGGTTGAAACGTGTAACGCGCGTTCACAGCTTCCGAATATTAAGTGCGAACTGATTGGTTGAATGTTTCAGCGCTAAGTACCATATTTGGAAACCCCTCGCTCTTGTTGTTCCAAATATGGTACTTAGCAAATCGAATATTCAGAAGTTTGTTTCCCAGCACACAAGGGGCCGTTACACGTTTCAACCCTTATGGGTTTCTGTTGATATTAAATGCAATAATCACATCTTGTTGCCTGTTTCCTTGAACCTCAAATCTTTCGCTGTAAACAACGGATGTTACAAGAAGCAGTTCTTGATCTTGAAAAGGGTTCATCATGTTGGTATCCAGGTCAAATCTTGTTAGTATTTTACGGAGATCTGGATCCGATATATATTCCTGACTAACTTTCCCAAGCTGGAGGTCTCCAAGGTTGTCATCAATAGTCAGTGATATCTCGCCGGTTTCGCCAAGGCCCAGATTACCTTTCCTATGGCTGCACAGAAGAAAAACATTGTTTTTTATCAGTCACTCATTGTAGTTACCAGCTGCCCATGAGTAGGAGCGAACAACAGCCCTATATTCCTGTCAAGGCGTTTTAACAGACCGATTTATTTGTAGATTGAATTTCCCGCGATTGAGACTCCCGCAGGAGCCTGATTACCAATCACAAAAACTAACTTGACGTCATAGCGTCACCGAACCGGAACTGAAGTTAGTATAAAAATAGATCAGTCGGTAAAAATGCCGTGAAATAGGTTTAGAATGGGAGTTGTTTGCTTCTAGTCTCGGGCGACTGAGTCACCTATTTTCTCTGTCTCCCGAGCGCCATTGATTGACAAGCTCTATTCGATCCTTCATCAGTGGGAGTTGCCATTCCACTTCCACTTTTTCGAAATGACTTTTCCAGGAATTCCATTTTTTAGTCCGGTATATGAAAGTCCGACTCGTAAGCAACGGAAAATAAAATGGAAAAACAAAAAGAAAAACGAAACAATACATATATATCTATTACACATGAGAATTTTATTCCATAAAACAAATTTGTACAAATCTATACGCTTTATTTTCACACGTGAAAAAAGCCTATACAGCCAATCAGAACGGCGTACAGCTTCTTCACATGTGGAAGTATAACCAATCAAAGAAAGCGTAAAAGCCTTTCTAAGCCAATCACTCGTTCATCTCGTGCATCTCATGCAAATCGTACCTTGTTATTGAATTAAATTAAATTTGTATTTGGTTCTATTGTTAGTGAGTTTTTACTGGGTTACCAGTATGGCAAGCCCAGTCGGAAAATGGGTAATATTTCTCCGTTTTCTTTTTTTCCGTGTCGGTAAAAGTCTTGCCTATCCCTCCAGACTGTCTTTGTGCATAGAGTCTTCTGTGCGTATTTTGTTAGGTTTGAGGGGGCTGGGGTAATGCGTAGATTTCTCTGGTGCACTCAGGAGAACATTTAATTAACCTGCAATGGCGTCGAAAATCATTGTAACGCGAATGGCGTTTTAGCCCATCTTTAAACAAAATATACCCTTATGGAGCTCAAGAATGGAACGTCAATTGGATAAACAAGACAGACGGCGAAAAATAGTATCTGGAATCTTAGAAGCGACGAGTAATGGACTTCGACAAATCTTTCGCCCGCCGAGCCGTATTTCTAATATTTTGCCAGGTGTGGTATTATGTACAATACTGAAACCAAATGGAAAATTCTCTGGTAAGTTATGTTGTCCTGGCTATTTGTATTTATTACAGTCTCCTTGTAAGAACTGGAAATTTTACTAATTCTTGTTAACCTTCAATGGCGTCGAAAGTCATTGTAGCGCGAATGGCGTTTAAGTGGATCAGAAATTTATTTAATCGCATATGCTTTGTGACACGGATTGTGTGTCTTGTTTGCATGCACGAAATTGAAATAGGAAGGGTTCAGGAAAAAAACAATTGTGACGCTGATGAATAATAAAGTAGCTGCTATTTCCAAAACGATGGAATTACCTGGTGATAAATAACCTCGTCTTGGAGAGTAAAGTGTTGACTTGGCAGAAACACTGGTTAACCTCAAGAGTTGGGCGATTGTGATCTTTGTGTTGAATTCGCACATTTGTTCTCAAACTTTATAACACTTGAAAGAAAAAAGAAAACTAACAAAAACAAAAACCTTGTATCTTGCCATCATTTGACACAAATGCTTCACTGTTTCGCGAGAAAACACGCCGTGGTAACTTGATCACGACGCTAACTGAATTTGATGTCACTTTCGATTTTGCGATGTATTTGTGCAGCGAAAAGTACAATAACAAAATTGAACGTAGCAAAAATCTCCCAAAATGTTTTTTCGCTGATGGTAACTTTTTATATTCGTGGTTTAAAATTAATGTTGTTTTCATGTTGTAAATTTTGTTGCGGATGGCAAAATATTTTATTTTCGATCGACCGTCCTGAAAACTTCCTTCTGCTCTTCCTAAAAACTGTGTATCAATATTTATTTACTATTGGATCAATATTTGATTTACATAAAGCAAGCCAACAAAATCTGTACCTTAATTAGTTTGCATTTTTGAGCGTTAAAATAGAATTTTCGGTTCTATGCTTCTGTTACAAAGTGGTATATTTTTTAGGTCACCCATCCCCGCCGGACAGGTCTTAACTTCAGTCAACATTTGTATTATAAAGCTGTCGGACGCTCAGAGTGCACGCTTTAACTTGAGGTGTAAGGAAGTTTTGAGGGTACTTGAAAATGATCAGCATGTCAGCCTAGAAGCCAATGTTTTTCGATCCCCTTTTATTTTCTTCAATCTTTCTGGGTTTAGTACTTTGCTAGTAACTACATGTCTTCTCAGGGGGCTATTTACCTAAGACTTCTACCATGGCACTACAATGATATACAATACCAAAACAATATCGTGTACTATTAGAGCTACATATTACGCAAAGACGACTTGAATTTCCCGGAAGACAGTTGACAATATGGAATAAAGCGCTGTGTTACTGCACTACCACATGTACGCAATGCGTGCCTTTTTTTTTTTTTAATAACAGGAATTTTTTCTTTCTGACAAATGATTAATAGGCTGGTAGCCAGGTTTTTAACCTCAGAAAAAGATCTGTTTCGTCGTATTAACGTGTGAGTCAAAGGGCCTCTGCTGGCACGACTTGATGACAACTTAAATGGTCTTAATGACCCCCGACTTGAAAAGATTGCCTGGAACGCTGCAGTTCAATTCCATCTAACTCAGTCCCTTCTGTTTTTGAGTAACACGTACCACAGGCAACCCAGTGTAAGCTCATGGAGCGTCTAGCTACTGTTTGTGGGTTGCCAGTATGGAAATCCCAGTCGGAAAATGGGTAATATTTCTTGGTTTTTAATTTTTATTTTTTCCGTGTCATGAAAAGTCTTGCCTGTCACTCCCCTGCTAACTGGTGTCTTTGTGCATAGAGTCTTCTGTGCGTAATTTGTTAGGTTTGAGGGGGCTGGGGTAATGCGTAGATTTCTCCGGTGCACACGGGAGGACATTTAATTACTAATCTGGAATGGCGTCGAAAGTCATTGTAACGCGAATGGCGTTTTAGTGCATCTTTAAACAAAACTGTATACCCTTATGGAGCTCAAGAATGGAACGTCAATTGGACAAACAACTTAGGCGGTGAAAAGTAAATATTTGGAATCTTTAAAGCGACAGTGTTTACTCAAGTCGCATCTTAGTTGTCTGGCAACTTACATTACCCGGTATTTTGTACTAAACTCTGC
>NC_090885.1:17854101-17864101 GCF_036669925.1 Montipora capricornis | reverse complement strand
ATTTCATTGCGTGCGTGAAGACAAGAAACTCAAACGTGTCAAATTACCATGTACTTCAGGTAAATACAGCTCACTTTGATTTCGTCTCGACGGGCGATAGATTGTTGTCGAAGTCCAGTACTCGTCGCTTTTGAGATTCCTGCCTAGTTTATCCAACTGACTTTCCATTATTGAGCTCCATAAGGGTATATTTTGTTTAAGGATTCACTAAAACGCCATTCGCGTTACATGACTTTCGACGCCATTGCAGGCTAAGTTAATGATTCTACTGTGTCCACCAGAGAAATCTACGCAGTTCCACTACCCTCTCGATCCTAAGAAAATTCGAACAGAAGGCTCTATGCACAAAGACACCACTTACCAGGGAAGTGACAGGCAAGACTTTTACCGACACGGAAAAAAAAAAAACTAAAAAAACTAGACCCTCCGTGAGGGTACACTGGGTTGCCTGTGGTACGTGCATCGTTCCAGACAATTTTTTTCAAGTTGGGCGGTCATTAAGAAGTCATACCAGACGAGGCCCTTTGGCTCACAGGTCCTCACACGTTCGTACGACGAAACAGACCTGTCCTTGCGTAATATGTAGCTCTAACAGTGCACGATATTGTTTTGGTATTGTCTATCATTGTAGTGCCATGGTAGAAGTCTTGGGTAAATAGTCTGAGAAGACATGTGGTTACTAGCAAAGTACTGAACCCAGAAAGATTGAAGAAAATAAATGGGAAGTGAGAAACACTGGCTTCTGGGCTGACATGGTGATAAACTTCTTTGAGTGTCACGAAATTACATTATTTGCGTGACAAATGTCTCTTTACCCTAACACAAAAACATTCAGATAGTAACAAACTTCATATTTATTAACCATTTCTTCTGCTTTTGTGCTTGTCAGCATTGTGATTTGCGATAATTCGCAAGTCTGTTTTTGTATCTCATAGATGTTCGGCTCATCCTCGGGGTAAAAACCTGTGAAACTCGCAGATGACGTAACACAAAGGAAAACAAAAGAGGCAAAAAAACATCAAACAATAACGTAACCCTACCACGAGCTAACAAAACAAAGAAAAATTTTCACAGGTTTTTGCACCGAGGTAAACCCAGATGTTCAGATTTTCAATTACATGGCCGCTCAACCTCGCGATTGTGTAAATAGTTCACCCTGAAGTCACAATAGATACGTTTCTCAGGAACCCAACAAAGAAGGCTTCCTGACCCGACTGGTGAAATGTAAATATTCAGTTAAATACTACAACAAAATTGAAAAAACCAAAGACGGAAGTTTGTTGGCTAAAAAGTACGTTGTTTTACTCTGAAAACAACGAACGATTAACATTATTTCCCGTAGTTCATTCGGTTGACACAAGGTGATCACATGCACCTTTACTCAAGAGCGTGTTTGTTATCTTTAAACTGAACTTATTACCAAAGCTTAAAAAACTAAAAGACCTCAAAATGGGACATGATATTACAAAATAATTAAAGGTGTGAACGTGTGAGCCAAAGGGCCTCTGCTGGCGCGACAAGTGGGTGACCCTCAAATGGTCTCAATGACCCCCCCCCCCCCCTACGTGAAAATATTAACTGTAACCCTGCAGTTCAATACCACCCAATTCAGTGCCTTCTGTTTTTGTGTAACACGTGCCACAGGCAACCCAGTGTACGCTTGTTTTAGAGCGTCTTGTGTGCCTGAAGACTGTGCAGAGTTAAGTACAAAATAAATGCAAATTGCCAGACAACTGAGATGCGACTTCAGTAAACATTGTGATGCATTCAAGGCGTCCGATTCCTTTTAAACCCGTACAGAATTTGCCATTTGATTTCAGTGTTGTACATAACACAACAGTTAATAGCCAAATAACATTAGAAACAAAGCTCACTTTGTGATATCCAAGGGCGAAAGATGCAATTGTTGTCGAAGACCATTACTCGTCGCTTTGAAGATTTCACATGTTTATTTTCACCGCCATAACGTTTTTCAAGGTTAGTTGCCAGAGTCCGTGGTCCTTGAAAATGCCTGGGCAATGGCTTAACAAACAACTCACACAAATCATTACAACTTAATTCCTTTATAAACAAACACATACCTGGCCGCTGGAGCATCACTCCCTTTTTCGATCAGTTGCTCTTTCGTTATCTTTGATTCGACGTCTTTCAGAAAGTCCTTTTCGTCGCTGTCCACGTATTTTTCCAGGCCATCAAGAATTATAATTTCCTTCTTCCCAAAGGGACGCTTCCAAATCGATCTTTTTCGTTTGACTAACAGAGCTAAAGGTTTTGCTGTCTTTGAATGTCCATGCAACAGTGGTAAGAAGTTAGCATCACCAAAGTTCTCCTTAGAAAACTTATAAAGCAGCTCCTCGATCATGATCTCAAACTGAAATTGAAATTGTCATCGGAATCATTGTAGCGTCTCTAAGACGTCCTTAGTGAGTTCGCTGGAAGCAAATTCAAGATATACTCGTAAAACAGGAGCAAACCGATGGTTGCTAACTTTTTCCAGAGTAATTCTGACTACTTTTAAATATATTGGAGGCCAAACAATTCCAAATATTTCCGTGTAATTGGAGCTTACATGGAGCTTTTACAAAGCTCCATAAACGGTAGCTATACTAACATCTAATAACCAAAGTGCTCCAAGTGTCTGTATCTAGCCAAACCTTATTTTTTGTGGGAACTGGAGAGTCAAATATACCAAATTCTTCAAGGGGCGCTTCAATGTAGGATTCTTAAGGCGCTGTTACACTGTGAAAGGGTTCGTGCAACTTGTCTCGTATTGTTTAGGCGACATTGTGGCGGGACAAGTTGCGCGAAACGTTTCATAGTTTAACACCCTGCATCGGCCAAAATAGTTGCAAGAGCCGTTGCCAAACGTAGAATTAAGTTCTAGTTTTCGTGCAACTTATCCCGCAACGAGTTTGGCCGTTGCAAGGTGTGCTACACTGTGAAATGTTTCGTGAACTCATCTCGCCACAATGTCGCTAAAACAATGCGGGACAAGTTGCACGAAACATTTCCCATTGTAGCAGCGTCTTTAGTACAATTATAGCGGCGTGGCTGGAGTTTGGATATTCCAGGTGGCACGTTCGAGAGTGTTTTTAACGTGACATTAGATTCTGTCCTCCCTCTATCATCTATCCTATCTGTATCTCATCTGTAAGAAGAAAACAGCAACGAAATTATGCTTGGGTCACGCTTTAATTCATACGTCATAAGCGGGATATGGAAGCAGGAGCAAAGTTTCGCTCGGTACAATGGGGGAGCTATCATATCTGAAATTTAAGTTTTAGGTCCTTCGTTGCCTGGCGTGTTACCTACAGATGTCGATGAACTTCCTCAAAAAGAATGACAAGTTAGAATAAGAGGATTTTCATTTCTTCTCCGACAAGCAGCAGCACGTCGTTTGCCGTTTAGCGTTTCACGTAATTTCTCTATTATTTACAAAGCCTTAGTGAACTCAGTTGGCGCAACTTGGGTATAGAAGTATTTGTAGAAAATTAGAAAATACTTACTGCAAATGTACTTGCAATCGCCGAGACAGTTATTTCTTTACGATCTAACCGTGCCAACGCTGTTGTTCAGTTCCCAGAGAATAGGATTCGACACAGGAAGAAGCAGGAAGGAGTGATATTACCAGATATGGAGATGAAACCGAATGTTTCGTTCCGCTTTGGAACGTTTCAGTTTCCAAAGGATCATGATCGGACAAAACGGGTATCATGACAATATCTATGTATCGTGCTATAAATGGCGGCTTACGCGCAGTTATCACTCCTGCCAGAATAAAACACTTTCAGTTTGGAAAGTTGCGAGTCATTTCGATTTATCCAAGAGCAAGAATGGCGCTCAGAGAGGTTTTTCTCCGGGTATTCCGGTTTCCCCCTTGCTCAAATACCATCCTATGGTTTGATAGTTGATTTAGTTTGATTTCTATACAGAATTCCCAAGTAGTGCTCAAGCCTGCACAGTTGACACTTAAATAAAGTTAACAAGAAGCTCTAAGTAGCCTATACTCATGCGCTGCCAGGTTATTTGTACTTTTGTTTAATAATAATAATAATAATAATAATAATAATAATAATAATAATAATAATAATAACTTTATTGTACACTACAAAAAAAAGGTATAGAGGTGTTACAAGAATCTATTTGAGAGAAGTTGCTCTTTATCACGTGTAAGTTCATTGACCTACACTTTTCATCTTTATTTGAAAGAGTCTGTTTTTTTATGGGTCCATAGACCTGTACTTTTCAAAACAATTTGAAGGAAGTTCTTATTTTTTCTCTGGGTCCATTGGGCTGTAAATTTCTCTCTTCTTTCTGCCAGTTTGCTGCAATTTCTGAAGTAGATTTATGCTTTCTCGTTATTTGTTTCCTTTCTATATTTGATAATTCACATAAACATCTAAGAAATGCAACCTCATAGTTTGTTTCAAAACAATTAAATTTACTTTGTATAATAGAACAAAAGAGATCAATAACAGAATCTACATTTGAAAATACTTTTGTTACATTTTTTGGTTCAGAATCATTGTATACAAAAACGTGGTAACTCATCTTTTGCTTTGCATACCACTGGAAAACACAACTAATGCAGTAGCTAGAAATTTACATCAAAAAGCCTGTGCTGCTTTCCTTAATATCCAAAATGACAGTTTTAAGCTGTTGTTTACTGGGAACCACATTACAAGATAAATTTCCCTGACATCTTGCTCTATGAATAACTTTTACATGGCCAGCGGCCTACGTCTAATTTCTTTAGAAAATCAGAAATAAAAACATATTTTGCTGGAGTAACATTTGTGATAAATTGCTCTTCCATTCTCAATGATACTATCAACTGTTTGAGAGGTGCAATAGTTACAAGACTTTTGAGGTGGAAAAAGAAATAGAATAAAATGACACAGCAGAACATTCTTTGCAAGAACAAAGATAAACATTATTTAAGTGCTCCTAGGGTCTAAAATTTTGGTTTCGAACATATAATGGATGAACACTGCTTCCAGTGTTGCTTTACATTTTAATAATGTTAACACATTTTAATCTCATAAGTAACAGATGTTTGTGCACATATATTCTGAAAATGTTGTACCAAATTCATTAATGAATCTATTTCAATTGAAGTTCATGTTGCAAATGGGTCCCATACCTAATAAATCTCTGCCATGAGAGTAAAAAAATTTTACACTTCCCATTAGGCAGACAGTATATTGCTACTGTGTAAAGTTCAAGTGTTAAAATATATGCATGATAATTATCCATGAGCAAAGAATCAAAGGCAGCTAACATTGATATAACATAAGGAAAGTCTGAAATTATAGGAAGTGCACTATTTAGCAAACCACTATAACTATCACTGTATGCCAACTGATGATTAATGTAGCTTAAGTTATAACCATAAAAGGCAAATCTGTCAAAATAGGAGTCCCTGTTTGCATGATTGTGACAAAGCTGAATACATATTATTCCCACTGTTTTATATAATTTGAACCAATTCAGCTGAAGAGGTTATTGGATTCCTGAAATTTTAAACAAGTGCCGACAGAGACATTGCCACACGTTATGTGCCTGCATTTGCCGTACCAAATACTTCAACATTACCTTGACTGTATTGTGCGGCAATAGTTTTAGTTGGATCAAGAATTCCGGGACCTGGGTTGTTTGTACGTCATTTGCGAGTCAAGTTAACTCTTAACTCAGGAATGTAAAAGCGATACAAATAGATCTTTGTAAAGCCACGGATGATAATTTGTTACATCTCATAAATGTGAACCAAACTTTTCAATACTGGCAAATAAATGGCCTCTAAGTAAAACAAAAGTAAGACAGAAAACCAGAATTTCCCCTTGAAGCATCCTCTAAATTCCTTTGCCACCAAATAAACAGAATGCATGCCAACGACTAGTCTGTATTGTTGAAAGAATTCCCCATTTTATTCGTCGCATGCCCATACTGACAAAAACAGTAGTTCTAAGAACAGTTCAGATTGCTAAAAGTCGGATCAGTTTTTCTCAGGTATTCTCAGTTTCGTTCAAAGCTCCTCTAAGGTTCTCAAAGATCATTAGGAGCTGAGATGACTGGCATGTTGATGGAGATCAGTTTGAATGACCTTTATGTCGATCCCCGCTCTATTTGTAAAACAAATTAGAAAAAATATATATAATTTTGTCTTTAATGTCAACAACTTACCTTTGGCTCCACAATCGAAAAAGATTTATTCTACGCCAGTAGTTTAATGGGCAAATCTAACCCTAAGCGTACTTTTCTTGAGACAGGGCGGTAAAAAGTACGCCTGATACAATTTATTAACGAGTCGTCTGCCGCCCACCTGTCAAGAGTGATGTTATCATGTGTCATGCTATAAATGTGAGCCAATCAGATTTTACCGGAAATTACCTGCACGCTGCGATTCAAGTGAAGACACGACAAAAACAAAATAGCACTCTGGCTTTGATTTCTGCAACCAAAGCTATTTCTGCAAATCCTGCTTGACAGTTGGTGCGGTTTCTCTGTTCAAACCATCAAGGAACAAAGAATTTCGAGATAAAATGGCAGAAAAAGCCCGAATTCTTCATGGCATCATCAGGCGCAATCAACAGTACAATAAACTTTATTTAAACTCGAATATTTGAGATGCCAATAAAAGATGCTATAAAAATAGATATGAGGAAAATGGACTTTGAGGAAGTCTAGTTTTTCAGCAGCAGCTGCTTAGCTATCATTTTGTTAGAAGTGTGTTCAGATTGTTCAGCGATTCCGTAAACAGTGTCGAATTTCTCTCTCAAGCTCGGCTGATTCCCCAAATGTGGCAGCCCTAAAGTTCTATTCGGTTCTTTTTGGATTCGCAACTTGTTGCTTCCGAATAGATTACAAAGGACTTGCCACAACTACAAACGTTTTCGAGTTGGTGGAAGAAGAACGATGCATTTTCTCCTAGAATGCTCAGGCCTGTATTACCGGTAATAACACTAGATCGTTTTCAACCACGTGACAAAATTTTCTTACGTCATTAGCGTCCGCCATGCTGGTGGACAGGCAAACCTTCAAAATGGCTGCCGCAGACTCATCTGCTATCCCAAGTGTAACTTTTTCCGATTATTACGCTGATCTGACCGGCCCTGCTAAAACGAGGTATCGAGAAAAGGTTGTAGCGTGTGGATTTGATCCTTATGTGCTAAAAAAGTCCGACTGTAGCGATGAGTTAGCGTCTTTTCCTAGCGTGGGATATCCTGACATTGTCAATTATTTGGTGCTTCAGACTTCGTGGATAACCGGGGAGCAAATGAAAGCTTATAAGTCTATGGAAGCTTACAATTTTTTCGTCTCTGGGTGGGTTAATACCATTCTGACAAAATCGGTGGCTGGAACTGATAAAACTGTCGTTACGGCAAGAGTAAATCACTCTCAACGATGTAGAGAAACCCCCTTGAAGACATGGTTTCTTGCTCAAAAGGACGGGAACGTATGCATGGCGCACTGTAACTGTATGGCAGGACTTTGTGAGGCCTGTTCGCATGTAGGGGCTCTCCTTTTTGCCGTTGAAGCTGGAGTGAGAATAAGGAACTCGGTAACTTGTACACAGGACAGAAACCCATGGATTTTGCCTTCTTATGTAAAGAACATCCCCTACATTCCTGTTTGTGACATGGACCTGTCCTCAGCGAAAAAACGATACAGTACTTTGGGCGAACAGGGATATGCAACCCCAGAAGTAAACAGAGCGGATATCCCGGAGACATCAGCTGAGGAAAGAGCCAATTTTTGCGGAAATATTTCAAGGTGTGGCATCAAACCAGCTATTCTTTCTTTAATTTCTCCCTATAATGCTGCCTTTATGCCCAATGAAGCTGAAGCTCTGCCAAAGCCCTTAACAGTAATATACAACGAAGAACACTTGAATTATAGCTTTCAGGAACTCGTAGAAAAGGCAGAGAAAGTATTTGATGAGATTAATATTACTGCCAAGGAAGCAGAAGCTGTTGAGGGAGTTACAAGGGGCCAATCAACCTGCAAAGTATGGTTTGAGCACAGGGCAGGCCGTGTGACTGCATCAAAGTTCAGAGCAGCTTGCACAACTGACCCAGACAAACCATTAAAGAGCTTGATAGAGATGATATGTTATCCAAACTCGCACAGATTTTCAAACGCTGCAACAAAATGGGGTATCTCTAATGGAAGCAGAGCTCGTGAAGACTATGCATTTTCACTTGCAGAGGATCACCTTAACTTTTCTGTTGCAGACTGTGGACTTCATATAAGTGCAAAGTGGCCTTTTTTAGGAGCCACTCCTGATGGTCTTGTTTTTTGTGAGTGCTGTGGGAAAGGTATCTGTGAAATAAAGTGTCCTTATAAGTACAAAGATTCTATGCTTGTTAGTGCTGCAAAAGCGAATGACAGTAGTTTCTGTCTCAAGTACAATGAGGAAGAAATGAGTTTGTCTGTGGACACCTGTCATGCATACTACTACCAAGTGCAGTGTAAGTTGTTTGTGACTGGTGTAGAATATTGTGATTTCGTTGTCTGGACCAACAAAGACATCTTTATTCAGAGAATACTACCTGACACTGAGTTTTGGGACAGAACATTGACAAGGGCAATTCTTTTCTACAAGAAAGGAGTTCTCCCAGAACTGTTGGGTAGATGGTTTTCACGGTCTTCTCCTTTGCCTCATGCCACAGTAACACCAGCATCAGACAGTGATGATGATGGACCCTGGTGTTACTGCCAGCAGTACATTGAAGGAAGTCAGCTAATTGGTTGTGACAAACCAGACTGTAAAATCCAATGGTTTCATATGTCATGTGTAGGGCTAACAACAGAACCTGATGGTGAATGGATCTGTCCATCATGCACTCAGTGAAACTGTTTACTAAAATGGTTTGCAACAAATTTAAAGCAAACACTTTTCTTCGTGTTTGTACCATTTTATTTACCTATGTTTCTGTTCCGTTTAGGACTATGCTAACTTTCATACATTGTTTCTGGGTATAACACAACTTTGTCCATTGTATTTTAGCAGATAGTATTCATATTTCTTGAGAACAGTCCCTACTGTACTCTGAAAGGTTCAACCAAAAGGAAAAATAGATTCGCATAAATTAGTAAGGGCACAACATATTATAGCAATTTTGTCTATTGGGGCTAAATTGTCACCTCTGCGAGCTGTCACTAACTGAATGGGCAGTATTCCCTCTAATATAGTATACTTCCTGCGCACAAGACCAATAACTCTTTCAACATGTATGCGGACGTTTGCGATTTTCCGAGTTTCCTCCACTTCCTCTGCAGACAACTGTTTCTTTCCTTTGGTAAAAGCTGGTATATGAAGAGAAGCTTGGTGAAAACCAACACTGTCAGCTATATCAAATCCCCTGTCAGCTAGCACTGCGTCTCCAGGTAAAAGCTTCCTTAACAAACCAGAATTTTCTCTGAGATATTTATCACTTACTCTGCCACCCCATGCCTTTGATATAAATGAGATAACACCTTGTGGTGTTATGCCTATGAGAAACTTTACAGTATTATGATGTTTATAATTAGACCATGTCATTGCTCTTGCGATTAGACTGGATGGTCTTTCTATAAAGATCTCGAAACAGTCGATTATGACAGCAACTCTTTTGCCAAAATTACGTTGAAAAACTGCTGGCATAGTGGCTTGGAGGTCCGTCTTCTCTGGCCAGTTAATTAGAAATTTAAGCCTAATACTCATTACATGTGTCCATCTATCAAATATTCTATGCACGGTTGGCACAGATATATTAAAACGAAAAGCTAAATCTTGTAATGGGGAATTAAACTCTAATGTTATCAAAACTAAAAGAAACTCTTAAAACTGACACAGTGCATTTTGACAGTTTCTTTTAATGTGAGGGCAATCAGATTGAAAACATGCATCAAAAGACAAAACTTGGGAATTCCTGTGTAAAATTTCGTTTTGTCATCATTATCTCTAAAGCCCTCCTCAGTTAGTTGAACAGATAGAAGTTGTGCCTTGGTATTACTG